>NC_088715.1:39070366-39220366 GCF_963576615.1 Watersipora subatra
ACATGACAGTATTAATAGTAGTTGTCTTCTCTTTACACTATCATTAGCAGAGTATTATCTAACAAACTTCCAGAATGAAAGATTAGGTCAGTCATCACTTTAGATTTTTATCTATTGCTCAAAAACTATTGTGATAGTAGTTTTAGTGTTTTTAGCAACATTACAGCATACAAAAAATACACTTTGTACTATATACACTAGACAATGAGACACTAATTCAAAATTTATAATAATTAAAATCAAAATTCTGGACCCTAAATTACTTATCACTCTAAGCATGAGCCGTATACTTTCTACATCCATGTTCAGCAGTAAACTCTATAGCCTCAGTTTTTTTAGGAAGGAAGCTAAATTAAATCAAAAGAACATGTAGTAGATGCAGGGGTAAGGAATGGCTTACTATTAGTAGTTGTGTTCGCTTTGTCGTTTTAAAAACCCAATCACAAGCATATATGTTACTAAAAGAATGAGTAGGGAGTGGCATACTATTAGTAGTTGTGTTGACGTTGTCAATATGGAGAACCAATCGTATGCACACAAAGTACTAGAAGCTGGAGTAGGCGATGGCAGTACTAGTAGTAGTTGTGTTCCCTTTTCGAAATGAAGAACTAATCACAAATACTTATGCATAAGGAAGCTGAAAATACTATGAATATATTGATGTATTAATTGTAAATATTGTAGAAAAAGAGCTATCTAACTAGATAAAAAAAAACTATAAAGCAGACACTCTGGTGGTGGAATTAGATGTATTGTACAGTTTGTTACTATTTCAAAAACATAATTAGCTAGTCACAGCTTCAGTCTCAGAAGGCGAGTGATACTGAATGTCTAACCATTTCAAAGTCAGCTATTAGCACTTTTAAATATTTTATCACTTTGGTCAAGCTACGTTTTTCTAGCGAACAAAGTAAGCCACTTTTAATATTTACAGTATGTGATAATCACTCAAAGTCCATTCTAGGACATAGCAGCAAACAATACCAGTAACCACTGGCTAGAGATGAATCTGGAGAAGGTGTGTTCTACGTTTTTTTATCATACGAATTTAATCGGTTTAGGAACTTTCTAGAGGCGTATGATATAAGATGTTATAGTGCATGTTTGCGTAGCCTCTTCGTGGCATAAACATCAATATAAACTGACTACAAGTTGGGGAGAATCTGATTAGCTGGTAGAATTGTGATAAATATTCTTAGTTTGTATCTAAGTAGCTAGTAGCTATATCTAGTAGCGGTTCCAGCTATTTACAGCGCTGGTCAAAAGAGGACTGTCACACCAAAAGTTTGTTGACAGCAAAGCTGGTTACCAGTAACTATGACCTCTCTTTCTTTCTGGGTTGAATAGTATTTTATTAAGTCATTTTTATTTTTAAGGCCACACTTTTATTATTGTTTTATATGTTCACACTTTTATTACTGTTTTATATAATAGGCAATCAAACCAAACAAAGTTGAATGTATTCTTTTGAAAATGCCTGCTCTAAAATTTTCAAATTTTGGTGTCCAAATCAAATAGTCGAATGAATCAGTCTGCATGTTGTGGTGTGACTCTTTTTTAAGGTCGCAGTCAACTGTCTTCGGATAGAACAAGCTGTCAAAACTATATCCGACAATAAAATCCTGTACATGTAATATATTCTATATTTGTTATTTTTGTATTTGATATTTTGTATATTTTGTTTGTAATAGGTTCACCCAGCCCAGGTTTTTAATAGGTTCACCCAGCCCAGGTTTGTAATAGGTTCACCCAGCCCAGGTTTGTAATAGGTTCACCCAGCCCAGGTTTGTAATAGGTTCACCCAGCCCAGGTTTGTAATAGGTTCACCCAGCCCAGGTTTTTCTTTTTACATTTCTTTCACTTTCCTTGTCATGATAACCTCAACACAGTTTCAAATATTTTAAAGAAAGCGCGCAAGAAAATTTTGGTTGCGTGTTTTTTTATAAGTTCTTTTAATTCTATGGAAAACATAGAGTTATCTTATTACCATCATCAGCATTAGCAACTCCATTTATTATCCATGGTAAGAATCCCAACTAGTTCGATGCACTAAAGAATGTAAATAAAGAGGTCAATTAGATTGCAACATAATAATTAAGTTGGTTACACATGAGTGTCATGCACTCTCATGCCTTCTACCTCATATTACACAGTCATAAAAACCAGTACAACTTTTTCTATAAATATTTTGACCACTTAGCTCCTAGGGCTTGAGAAATTAAAACTTGGCATCCTTGCATAATCGCACAACTCAAGTATGTGGGGAACCGTACTAGCCTGTGTTCCATGACTGACACTATTCAAATACCTGAAGTGTCCATACTTATTCACTGATAAGACACATTATCACATGAGGAATAAGTGGTGAATATAGATAACAATAAGAGCAATACAAGTTTGCCTTTTGTTGGCCTTTTATTTTTGTCATTGCTGTGTCTAGCTAGAGTGATCAAGATCTAGCAATAAGAAATCACCGCTGTACTGAAGTGGAACTCACAACAACTGCAATTACAAATATGCAAACACGCACTGCTAACCACAAGGTTAAGCCAACCTCACCTTATTTAGCTCATCTATGGCATCCTTATCGAGTTAAAGTTAAATATATACATTTTAATATGAATTTATATTACATTTTGCGATTGTTCTTCTTTTGAACTTTAAAAAAAAGCTGTTATTCTTTCTTTCCTTGTACTTTTCAATTATGATATTTCAATTTTAAATGTTCTGCTACAGCCCACCTGTAATAGCACAAATTCAATTTTCAATTTCCAGTTATTGCAAACCGTAATCACTAGAAGTTGCAAAAATAATAAATTTTCACATGAACATTCTTGAGTAGAAATTGCTTTTACATTTTCTTTAGGTTTGGTCAGACAAATTACCCTTGTGCGCCTAACTGGTGTATTTAATTTCTGTATCTCATTCGTATGTTGTGCCACCATTATCGACTATTGAAAGGTACCGGTATTATTGTCTTCGGAATTTTGATGCTTAGCTTATATATAGATATATATATATACATATATATATATATATACATACATATATAAATATATATAGAACTACATATATATATTTATATATATATACAAATGTATATGTATATATATACGTATATATACATATATATATATATGTATATAACAATCAGAATTGTATCCTGTTGCCCATAAAAGTACTCGAAGTTTCCTGAGCTATATAATAGATATTAAAAGAGCAGTGTAAAGTTTGATAAAAACTGTATAACTTAGAGTTTCATGCTAGAGAGATGTTAAAATGTTTAACACTCATCATACACTAATTAGTGTCTGATGAGTGAGATCATTTTGGGCTAACTGAGGTCATATTAGACTAACTGAGGTCATATCAGACTAACTGAGGTCATATTAGACTAACTGAGGTCATATTAGACTAACTGAGGTCATATTAGACTAACTGAGGTCATATTAGACTAACTGAGATCATATTAGACTAACTGAGATCACATTAGACTAACTGAGGTCATATTAGACTAACTAAGGTCATATTAGACTAACTGAGATCATATTAGACTAACTAAGGTCATATTAGACTAACTGAGATCATATTAGACTAACTGAGGTCATATTAGACTAACTAAGGTCATATTAGACTAACTGAGATCATATTAGACTAACTAAGGTCATATTAGACTAACTGAGATCACATTAGACTAACTGAGGTCATATTAGACTAACTAAGGTCATATTAGACTAACTGAGATCATATTAGACTAACTAAGGTCATATTAGACTAACTGAGATCATATTAGACTAACTGAGGTCATATTAGACTAACTGAGATCATATTAGACTAACTAAGGTCATATTAGACTAACTGAGATCATATTAGACTAACTGAGATCATATTAGACTTACTGAGATCATATTAGACTAACTGAGATCATATTAGACTAACTGAGATCATATTAGACTAACTGAGGTCATATTAGACTAACTAAGGTCATATTAGACTAACTGAGATCATATTAGACTAACTGAGATCATATTAGACTAACTGAGGTCATATTAGACTAACTAAGGTCATATTAGACCAACTGAGGTCATATTAAATTAACTGAGGTCATATTAGACTAATTAAGGTCAGAATGGGCTAGCTGAAGTTACAATAGACTAGCGGAGGTCAAATTAAATTAGCTGAGGTCATGAGGGATTAGCTGGGTTTACGTTAAATAATCTGAGGTGTTGTTACACTAGAAGAGGTCATGTTGAACTAGCTGAGGTCATGTTAGACTAGAAGAGGTCAAGTGTTATTAGCTGAGGTCTTGTTAGACTATCTAAAATCATGATAGACTGCCTTAGGCCACGTTAAAGTAGCTAGACTCGTGTTGATCTAGCTGAGGTTTTGTTCAAATATCTGAGATGGTGGTACTGTTTAGCTTTCAGTGTTTTCTAGAAATTGTAAACTTGCTCTGCGTTAATGCACGAAAAACAACTGACTATTCAATTTGTTTTGCAAGCGAAAACAATAACAGCTGTATAGATCTAATCTTTGCTTGCTAATAATAGTGCTTCTATGATTGACTAAGCAGTGCCCAAGTTGCATGTGCCCTTTCACAGATAGAATAGTCATGTAGTTGAAAACTGCATAATTGCTATAGACTTGAATATCCGGAAAAAAAATATTGCATCAACTGAACTTACCGGAATGTGCCTCATGTAGATTAATCAAAAATAGGGAAAGGGGGAGCCACCAGCAACACATGTTTGTATTCTTGTCCAGAGAATATTCTAAAAAGTAAATTTTAAAAGAGTAAAAAATCTTCCGATTCTCTATAAGAGATGCAGTAGAGTGTACATATCAGTGCAAAGTACACAAAGTCATTTAGGCAGCCTAACTAAACCAAGGACTGCGGCTGAGTTTAAGGTATTTTTAAGGTTTATGATCAATTCAACATGTGGTTGAAACTGTTAGTCTTGTTAGCTGCACTGCTCAAGAGCATGCTAACCGAGCCCGCCACAATATAGGGTAGAGAAAATAAAACTAAAAAAAACTCTTTTGGATCATTCCAGGTTTCTGCTCTCTATATGAATCTGATGTGACTTACTTCTTGCACAACGTAAGGGTGATGTGAGTCTTTGTTCTTTAGATAATATATGCAGTGTTGTTTACAGCCGGGTTTTCCATAAATAAGATAATTAGTAAAACTCACAACGGTATTTTGTGGCAATAAAAAGCAAGGGTATCAATTTGTTACGCACCGAAACCAGTCATGAATAGCTAGATATGTCTTTCACACAGCGCCCTTGAAGTTCACTGTGTGATTTTTAGTAGGTTTCTACCAGTTTGTGGCCCTGGTAGAGATCTGATAATTTGTTCTCACCATCCACTGCCACCAACTTAAGTCATATCTTCACAGTTTGTAAATCAACTAACCAGGTTGTTGGCTCCAAACCAATTTCAACAACCTCTTCATATTTTCATTCAATAAGATAAGTTTATTTTAATAGCAAATACTTAACTTTTATAGAAACAAGTGTATCTTTCCTGCATAGATTCTATGATATAAGCTTGTCAAGTGCATCAAATACATATTCTGAAAGATATCTCAGGCTTTTACCTTTAGAGTGCTTCCTGATTTGCAATGATATGGTGTGTGTAGATGCGTGTGTTTGTATGCGTGCACATGTGCGTGTGTGCGTGTGTGTGTGTGCGTGTGCGTGGGCGTGTGCGCGTGCGCGTGCGCGTGTGTGTGTGTGTGTGTGTGCGGGTGGGGTGCGTGAGCACATGTGTGTGCAGGTGGGGTGCGTGAGCGCACATGTGTGGAAGTATGTTATTGATATGGTGTATGTGTAGTGAGTATTCTATAGATATGGTGTATGTGTAGTAAGTATATTATAGATATGGTTTATGTGTAGTAAGTATACTATAGATAGAGTGTATGTGTAGTAAGTATGCTATAGATATGGTGTATGTGTAGTAAGTATGCTATAGATATGGTGTATGTGTAGTAAGCATGCTATAGATATGGTGTATGTGTAGTAAGTATGCTACAGATATGGTGTATGTGTAGTAAGTATACTATAGATAGAGTGTATGTGTAGTAAGTATGCTATAGATATGGTGTATGTGTAGTAAGTATGCTATAGATATGGTGTATGTGTAGTAAGTATGCTACAGATATGGTGTATGTGTAGTAAGTATACTATAGATAGAGTGTATGTGTAGTAAGTATGCTATAGATATGGTGTATGTGTAGTAAGTATGCTATAGATATGGTGTATGTGTAGTAAGTATGCTATAGATATGGTGTATGTGTAGTAAGTATGCTATAGATATGGTGTATGTGTAGTAAGTATTCTATAGATATGGTGTATGTGTAGTAAGTATACTATAGATAGAGTGTATGTGTAGTAAGTATGCTATAGATATGGTGTATGTGTAGTAAGTATGCTATAGATATGGTGTATGTGTAGTAAGTATGCTATAGATATGGTGTATGTGTAGTAAGTATGCTATAGATATGGTGTATGTGTAGTAAGTATGCTATAGATATGGTGTATGTGTAGTAAGTATACTATAGATATGGTGTATGTGTAGTAAGTATGCTATAGATATGGTGTATGTGTAGTAAGTATGCTACAGATATGGTGTGTGTGTAGTAAGTATACTATAGATAGGGTGTATGTGTAGTAAGTATACTACAGATAGGGTGTATGTGTAGTAAGTATACTACAGATATGGTGTATGTGTAGTAAGTATGCTATAGATATGGTGTATGTGTAGTAAGTATGCTACAGATATGGTGTGTGTGTAGTAAGTATACTATAGATAGGGTGTATGTGTAGTAAGTATACTACAGATATGGTGTATGTGTAGTAAGTATGCTATAGATATGGTGTATGTGTAGTAAGTATGCTACAGATATGGTGTGTGTGTAGTAAGTATACTATAGATAGGGTGTATGTGTAGTAAGTATACTACAGATAGGGTGTATGTGTAGTAAGTATGCTATAGATATGGTGTATGTGTAGTAAGTATGCTATAGATATGGTGTATGTGTAGTAAGTATGCTATAGATATGGTGTATGTGTAGTAAGTATGCTATAGATATGGTGTATGTGTAGTAAGTATACTATAGATAGGGTGTATGTGTAGTAAGTATACTACAGATAGGGTGTATGTGTAGTAAGTATACTACAGATATGGTGTATGTGTAGTAAGTATGCTATAGATATGGTGTATGTGTAGTAAGTATGCTACAGATATGGTGTGTGTGTAGTAAGTATACTATAGATAGGGTGTATGTGTAGTAAGTATACTACAGATAGGGTGTATGTGTAGTAAGTATGCTATAGATATGGTGTATGTGTAGTAAGTATGCTATAGATATGGTGTATGTGTAGTAAGTATGCTATAGATATGGTGTATGTGTAGTAAGTATGCTATAGATATGGTGTATGTGTAGTAAGTATGCTATAGATATGGTGTATGTGTAGTAAGTATACTATAGATATGGTTTATGTGTAGTAAGTATACTATAGATATGGTGTATGTGTAGTAAGTATACTATAGATATGGTGTATGTGTAGTAAGTATGCTACAGATATGGTGTGTGTGTAGTAAGTATACTATAGATAGGGTGTATGTGTAGTAAGTATACTACAGATAGGGTGTATGTGTAGTAAGTATACTACAGATATGGTGTATGTGTAGTAAGTATGCTATAGATATGGTGTATGTGTAGTAAGTATGCTACAGATATGGTGTATGTGTAGTAAGTATACTATAGATATGGTGTGTGTGTAGTAAGTATACTATAGATAGGGTGTATGTGTAGTAAGTATGCTACAGATATGGTGTATGTGTAGTAAGTATACTATAGATATGGTGTGTGTGTAGTAAGTATACTATAGATAGGGTGTATGTGTAGTAAGTATACTACAGATATGGTGTATGTGTAGTAAGTATGCTATAGATAGGGTGTATGTGTAGTAAGTATACTACAGATATGGTGTATGTGTAGTAAGTATACTACAGATAGGGTGTATGTGTACAATGTCAATCAAACTACAAACTTTTCAGGTGATGTACTTTATATAACCAATAAAACTGCATTACTTGCTTGCTAAAAGATGCAGCGTAAAAACAGTTTCTTAAAGAGCTAATGAAAATCTCGTGGCTAGATGACAAGGGCAAGATCAAATCCCTCAGTAAACAGCTCATCATTGTGCAGGTGCGCAATAGCAGCAGGACTATCAGTATATAGTTTCTTTTCTATAAAATTTCCTCAATAAAATTCGTACATGAACCCGGATTAACATTTGCAGCCCTTGTAATTAAACTAATGGAGGAAAGATGAAACTGTTCTATGGAGAGCTGATGATGCAATAACAATCAAACACAAAAATATGTGTATGTGGAATCATGTTGTGTAAACCTCTAAATATTCATTCATTCTTATCCCTTACTTATGAACATTTATGATGAACACACGCCTTACAGACATTTCTATGACTAACTGCAATGCAGTTCTAGAAAGTGAAAGGATTCCATGCTTTAAGCTGTCTCTTCAAATGCATCACACGGTGTACTTCACACGGTGTACATCACACGGTGTATGTCACATGGTGTATGTCACAAGATGTACGTTGTATGGTTGTGCTTTGGTAATTAATATAGAGCTGACAGTTTATAGTTTCTACTCAGTAAGTTACCTCTGATTACCTTAAACACACATACTTACATGTGGTATAACTGAGTACTTGCATGTATAGATGTGGTATAACTGAGTACTTACATGTGTAGATGTGGCATAACTGAGTACTTACACTGGGAGATGTGGTATAACTGAGTACTTATACATAGGTAGATGTGGTATAACTGAGTACTTACATTGGGAGATGTGATATAACTGAGTACTTACATGTGTAGATGTGGTATAACTGAGTACTTACATGGGTAGATGTGGTATAACTAAGTACTTACATGTGTAGATGTGGTACAACTGAGTACTTACATGAGTAGATGTGGTATAACTGAGTACTTACATGTGTAGATGTGGTATAACTGAGCACTTACATGGTTAGATGTGGTATAACTGAGTACTTTCATGTGTAGATGTGGTATAACTGAGTACTTACATGTGTAGATGTGGTATAACTGAGTACTTACATATGTAGATGTGATATAACTGAGTACTTACATGTGTAGATGTGGTATAACTGAGTACTTACATGTGTAGATGTGGTATAACTGAGTACTTACATGGGTAGATGTGGTATAACTAAGTACTTACATGTGTAGATGTGGTACAACTGAGTACTTACATGAGTAGATGTGGTATAACTGAGTACTTACATGTGTAGATGTGGTATAACTGAGCACTTACATGGTTAGATGTGGTATAACTGAGTACTTTCATGTGTAGATGTGGTATAACTGAGTACTTACATGTGTAGATGTGGTATAACTGAGTACTTACATGGGTAGATGTGGTATAACTAAGTACTTACATGTGTAGATGTGGTACAACTGAGTACTTACATGAGTAGATGTGGTATAACTGAGTACTTACATGTGTAGATGTGGTATAACTGAGCACTTACATGGTTAGATGTGGTATAACTGAGTACTTTCATGTGTAGATGTGGTATAACTGAGTACTTACATGTGTAGATGTGGTATAACTGAGTGCTTACTTGGCTAAATATGGTACAACTGAGGAGGCTTATTTATTTTCTCCTGTCGGTATAGCATTGGGTATTCTAGAGTAATGTCTATTATAGTTTAAAGTGCATTACCTACTTGTGTGGGTAAGATTACAGAACTGAGGTATAATTTTCAAACTAGATAATCAGGTATCATTGATTTTATCATCACATGAGAGCGCAATTTGGAAAAATTCAAAGATTTTGGTGTGAATTGACCATGTAGTAAAATTTCCTACTGAGTGAGGATAAAAACATCATAAAATAATTTTAGATTAAGTCCAAAAAAGCTCATCAGATTTATAGTTGACATAAATTAGTAAAATAATGACTTGATTTTAATGTTATGAAAAATAATCGAAACTTTGTCACCTACAATTACAGTGAAAATAACTTTAGACAGTTTGCCTAAAATTTAATAGTGGCTCAGATCATTAAAGGTATTTTCAACTAGCAGCACAACTAAAGTTCCATTATTTTTGAGACTAGTGAGCATTGTTTATAAGATATCAGCTGACCCACCGAGTGAGCCATGTAAAAATACTAGTAATAATCAACAGCTATTGATGTTAGTCTTACCAGATGAGCAGGTAGACTTGATATCTAAAACTCACTGTACAACGCGTGCACTTTTCGCTCAAACTGTACTCTCTACAAACTTCTTCTGCCATTGTTACACAAAACCGAAGTTAGTTCTATATTGCTCTGTATGGGGCATTCTTTACCGAATTAACTTTTATGTTTACTGCTCAAAGAATGAACAAACATAATAAACGCTCATTGAAGTCAACAATGTATTGTAGTTTTTAATTGCTGGTTATGCCTTCTCACAAAAGGTTGAGAATGTTGAGCTTATGTCTGGAAGCTTCCAAACGCATTTGCAACACAAATGCAAAACTTCCCCAAACTGGGGATTTCTTATCGATTTTTGTCCGCAAAACCTATGTCTAAAATATGAGAACTATTTTCATTTGTGTTGTGCATATGGTATTTAGATTATGATCATGATTTTAGAAAAACTACTGCAGCTTTATGCTACTCTAGGTATCTGCAAGTTTTTCTCAAGCATATGCAGGAACTGTTGTGTTAGCTTGTCAAAGAAGGTTCTACGCAGAAAACCATAGGAGTTTTTTAGCCGGTCTCATTGGTAGACCTTGACAGCTGCTTATTGGTCAGCCGTAACCAATGACAAGTAGATTCTACATACAATTTTAAAGAGCGGAAGTAAAACAAGTTAATGCAGTTTGATGTTGTAAAAAAATACGAATAGTTTTTTCTTTCACTAAAACCATTTTAAAAAAGAGCAGACAACTGGTTATATTGAGTAACTAGAGAATGTCCAGCATTGCAGTAATAATAATTTTTTTGAGTAACATGAATTTGTATGAATTGTATAAATTTTAGTAACTTAAGCTAGTCTAAAGCTTTACTATAATAAGAGCTGCATTCGTTCATCCATCTGTCCATCTGTCTGTCCGTTCATCTGTCCGTCCGTCCGTCTCTCCATCCATCTGTCCATCTGTCTGTCCACCCATATGTCTGTCCATCTGTGTCCTTCCATCCATCTGTCCATCTGTCTGTCCATCTGTGTCCTTCCATTCATCTGTCCATCCATCTGTCCATCTGTCTGTCCACCCATATGTCTGTCCATCTGTCCGTACATCTGTCTGCCCATCTATCCGTCTGTCCATTTATCCGTCTGTCCGTCTATTCGTCTGTCTGTTCATCCATCTGTCTGTCCAACCGTCTGGGCATTAAGAAAGTATATTGCACTTCACCGAATAAAACCCATAGACTCTGATGCACAGATGTTAAGCCAAGCACGCTACCACTAAACCATGCAGTCACCTCATCACAACTTGGAATAATTGTGCTTATCATCACTACACATCACGATCTCTCACAAGACATTGTACTACAAGCGTTGCTTCTGAGTATGTATTTTTTCTACTAGTTTAAGTATGCTTTTAGCAGTTTGCTTCTAATTGACAAGTGCTGCAAGTGTGCGTATTTTAACTAACTGTAGACTGGACCTATGATAAACAAACACTTTTATTTATATATACATGTAATTGTTGGCCTATAGATTTCTAAGACTAATAAGAATTCGTCTCCAACAATGAGTAGACAACCCATAAATCTTTTTACTATTGCACGTGAGTAGATGCTATTTAAAACTGTTTGAATAGTAATTTAGCAACATCTGGATGGACCTCAGGCTAAAATATTTTGAGTATCAGTGAGTCAGTTTGCCTTTTTACATGTTTTCTTCCAACTTCAATCAGTAGATTTGAGTTTATAATTATAGACCTAAACTCTCTGGTGGTGGTAAAGTCTAGATGTTGGTAAAATACTTGAAAAAGGTAAACTTACTGTTGTCAGGATATTCATGTATGTTAAGCATTAGAGAATTTCTATTGGCCTGTGTAACAGACTTTGGATTAGTTTTAGCATCTCCATTCTCTTAACCTTGTTCACTTTTATTGCTAGTTTTAGCGACAAGCATTGCTGTGTAAATAGCTGGAAATAGTGAGGAAAGGTACTCAACTCTTATTACTTGTATTATACATTATACTATTATGAGTCTCTCCGCTCTCCGTCTCTCTATTAAAGGTTGTTGCTGAAGTTACTAATACTTTAATAAAAAATAGAAGGCGACTCCAAGCTTAAAAGTGCCAGGCTTATTTTAGTTGAATGATCTGGTATTACTCATGAACTATATAGCTGCCAGCTGAGTGAGCTGATGAGTTGAGTTGATACCAAAAAGGTGGTTAATAGTTATTCACTGTCATGGTGGTCTTAGAGCTGATTTACAGCAGTACTTGCTTGACTCTCTGTAATAGATTTGTTCCGATTTCTATTGCTTAGACAACCTTGTTCTTTTCATTGACAATCAATCAAACCCGTTAACTCGGGCTCTGCGCTTGCACCTCAGACCCACATTGCACCTTACTTTTTTATAATCTTGTTATGTCATGATTTAATGTGAAATAAAAGAAACAAACAAACAAGGTTTTACAACAAGATAATCAACTAGAATTTTTTACTAACTTTGATGATTCTCCTCAAAAGATACTCATCCAACATGGTTGACATGACCAGATAGCTATATTTATTTTGCAAGAAAATAACAGCTCAACTGCATGAAGTTAGAAGGAAGGATATGCATGTATAAAAATAACCTAATTCATTGTTGGCCAAGATATTTTTAGCCTCAGGCCCAGTCAGCTGTTGCTAAATTACAATAGAAGCAGTTTTCAAATAGCCTCTATTCACTAACAATCATAAAGAAACTTGTAGGTTGCCCACCCATTTTTAAAGCAGTTTATTAATATAATAATTGTTGGAGCAATTAGTCAATATAGTCAGTGGTTTGCCTATTTACCTGGCTAAAGGGAGAAAAAAGATAAGTACCAATTTCAAACAACTGCTTTTATTAAACATTCCCTATGCTACCGATGAGACAAACCAAAAGACTGCTATAATTTTTTCCATGTCACTTTCGGATGAAAAAGACTTGTGGGTGACTACTATAACAACTTCCTGGCCTCTACCAAATAGTCTATTGCACACATAGTCATTATAGTCTAAGGCCTATAGCACTGAAGGATGACCTCATATCAGTGGTGTCATAAAATGGAGACCGGTGTATGTTCACTGTCATTAAATGTTGTACAATGATGTACTCAATAATCGCTAAGGTCACCGTAGTTCTTTTACAATCGAGATGATAATCTTAATGCCACACTCATAAGACACTCATAAGACACTCATAAGACACTCATAAGACACTCATAAGACACTCATAACACACTCATAACACACTCATAACACACTCATAACACACTCATAACACAAATGCAAATATTTCTCATATTGTGATGGCAGAGGGTAGCCAGGCTCAGGGTCGACAAAGACCGTTACGGCTGGACCTTTAAGCTACGATTGGAAGGACGGTTTGGCCCCACTGAACTGAGAAGTACTTCGGCCAGTCTGGTCACACCAGGGTGAGAGGAGACCAGGTCGACTCATGATCCAGCTGGAAGCGTGGCCAGCTGGTCACCAGCCAGCAAATGACAAGCCGTGCTGGCTGCTGGGCCGAGACTTGGCAGACGGACTTTTTACCGAGCCAGCTATTCTGAAAAATTGGCTGAGCCTGCTAGCGAAGAAGAGAGAAGAGATCTAAAGAGCCCGATGAGTAGATTGCAGCAGAGCACGAGAAAACCTCAATATATGCAGTTGTCTGATGCACACACATTGACTGTGTTTATTTGCATATTTGATAAAAAGATATTAGAAATTTCACTGTCATACAGCCCACGTCAAAGTGATATTGGAAAGAAAGAAAGAAAGAAAGGGTACTGATGGTTGAGAAATGCAATATTGGCAGTCAAATGGCACTGCAGTGCAATAGGATAACTGCAATGGTAGCTGTAATGTACTGGGTGTGGGTGTTATTATATACAACAAACAGCAATAATGAAAGGAAAAGATTATATGTTTATATCTCTCCCCCTGCAATAGGAGAAATGCAATATTGGCCAATATTAGAAGTAAAATACACTGATATTATTATAATAACCAATATTATTAATATAGTAATAATATAAAACCAATGCACAATTTTGTTTACATTTCAAAACGTCATAGCTAACAATATCAAGAAGTTGTGATATTTATATAGATTTTTAGAAAATCTGTACTACGTAGTCATTGTTCTGTAGTCATCCAAACTAATAATTAAATATTGTAATAACCTCATAAAGATCGATGGAAAAATATCATCGTCATTTCCTTTACTTACACTGCGTTGGATATCAGTTAGGATACTAAAGTACTCAAAAAAACTCTAAAATGTCAGTTACCTTGAAATCGGCAAAAATTAAACGATTTCAGTACTCCTGCATTAATTACAGAAACTTCGACAATTCGACAATGCTATAGACTGGTGAAATGTGCACGTTATTCTTTTCGTGAAATGCGCACAACTTAGTCGTTCTATTCTCTGTCGCTCGGCGTTTTAATTTTTGGTCTGAACTTTGATAAAATTGAGGCTTAGCATGTTTTACTAACGATTTTCGGCCAAATAAGTCTGTCTATTCATGTATAATCCGATCAGATGGGTTAGTTTTAGGAAATTGCGGTAACCTTTCAAAGGCTTGGCAACATATTTAAATAGGTTTATATGCGTTTTGTATCATTATTATACTTAAATGACTTTGCAGAAAAATAGTTAAATTTGTTGATAAGATTTCGTTACAAGGGTTTGGTGACGGCCGTTAACAGATAATTTTTTGGGAGTTGTGTGTACATGTGCATTTATCATAAATCTCCTAACCAATCGCTCCGTTCGTGTTTGGTCGTGGGATAAACCTTTATATACTCTAAGGTTGTTCGGTTTTCTGTGGAGTGGTAAAAGGTTGCAGAGCATCCTTTACAATATCCTAAAATATGTTTTTCTGACATAATCAATAAAGAATTTTTAGCTTCAATAAGTTATGCATTTGACCATGGAATATGTCTGGAAGTGTATTGAAGTTATGTGCACAATGTATGTTGCACTTAGTAATTACCTGCCCTTACTTACACTTCCTGTTGTATTCGTCACATCTTTGTATTGCATCAGCATTGCGACATATTTTATGGATACCGGTGTTGACTCGTTATTGACTGGGTCAGTCGATATTACACTCAGCAACAATACACTTGTTATACCATGTACACCACTCTATTAATGTTCAAGACAGGAAGGTTCCACAAGGAAGCTCATCCTTTGTCTGAAAGCCATAAACAATAGAAATGAACTATAATCCACTATTGATATTCAATTGGCTTACCAGAAAACCATATTCAGTGCATTTACTTTTGTAAAGGACTTAATTATGTCAATCTCACACGATGCAACATAACTAATCAAACCTGCGAGTAATATTGTCAGAAAAAGGTCGTACAGAATTCAGTTTGATTTAAAAGGATATACACTGTATAGTAAGTTACCTTAATATACCAGCTTTACCTGCTCGTCTGGTAAGACTAATATCGATAGCTGTTGATTTTTACTAAGTATTTTTACAAGACTCACTGGGTGGGCCTGTCAGCTGATATCTTACGAGCAAATCTCACGAGTCTCTCAAATAATAGAACTTTAGTTGTGCTGCTAGCTGAAAATACCTTCAGTGCTATGAGCCACTATTAAATTTTAGACAAACTTTGTAAAACTGTCTTTACCGTAATGTTAGTTGACAAAGTTTTCATTGTCTTTCATGACAATAAAATGGAGTTGTCAAGAAAACATTGCTAGTTTTTCAATGTCATAGAATAGAGTGCCAAGTTTTACTACCATTTAGTTATGTAAAACCAGGTTGTAAAACACAGCTGTATAATTCACAGAGCAAAGACTCTCATCACTTTTACGTTGCGCATGAAGTGGGTCACACTTGGTTCATACAGATGGCAGAAACCTGGAGTGATCCAAAGAATCTTTCTTTAGCTTCATTTTCTTCACCCTATAATGTGTCTGGCTCAGCTAACTTGCCCTTAAGCAGTACAGATAACAATGCTAACAGTTTCAATCACCTGTTGGCCCAATCATAAACCTTATGAATACCTTAAAATCAGCCGTAGTTCTCGGTTTAGTTAGGCTGCCAGAATGATTTTGTGTACTTCCAACTGATAGATGCACTCTATTGTATATATTGTATCTGATATGATGCACTCTATTGAGAAGCAGATATGACATTTGCTGTTTCAAATTTACTTTCTAGAATATTCTCTGAATAAGGATACAAACATGTGTCACAGATGGCTTCCTGTTTCCCTATTAAGCATATTGATTTATCTACATGAGGCACACTCGGGTAAGTGACACAATCTTTTGTGTTACGGAATGCATGCATAGTTTTCAGCTATGCGGCTATTCTATTTGTGAATAGGCGTATGCAATGTTTACTTGTTTAACTCGACACTAAATTAGCTTGGGTCAAATCCCATCCAGCATACAAACATTAGCATGAGGCTTTGATCTATGCAACTGCTGTTTATTGTTGGTTGCCAGTAGAAATTCTACTCATGAAAGTAATTGATTACGAAACTGTTTCATAAGCAGAAACTTTATAATCAGGAATGTATTTTGCTTCCTTAAATGCCCTTGTGCCTTGTGTCCTTAAATGCACTAATACTGATGCTTTTATAAATTATAAATTTTGGGTAAAACCTGTAACAAATACTTGTTAGAACTAGATTACTGCACAAAAAATAGACAAATTACACATGAAAAGAAGAAAGAACAAAGAAATAAGGAATAAAACTACAAATTGTATGTTTGTTTATATTTGGTGTTGGCTGACCAGACTAGGCTGAGCGTTCACTGATATCCACTAGCTGCTGAAATAGAGTGAGATGCATTGTACATACATGTACATGCAGGAACAAACAGGCCAATGGGTTGGCAGGAAATTGTTGGACGTCAGCCATGGGCAGAACAGTTCGAATGTGCCATTTTAGAACTGACTTCAGAAAATACAATTTATCTTAAATGGACAGTAGTACATTTCATAATTTGAAACATCTTTCATTATCTGGATCAGTATTTCTTTGAGAAGACATTTCATAACTTGTCAACTTGTTAATGGTGGCCTTTTATTAGTCCAGGTTCACTGCATAACAAACTGAGTAGCCAATTGTCTCTATTACATAAACACAGAGCAAGTCGACATTTCCACAAAGCCTTATCATAGCATCAATAGTATGACCTCATCTAGTCCAACATGACCCCAGCTGGTCCATCATAACCTCAGCTAGTCATACATTACCTCAGCTCAGAACCGTATAGTTTCACAGAGTCCCGCGACTAACAGAAGCGTATACGAGAGCTCGCTCAATTCCAAACAAACAGGCCACGCCTACTATTTTTATATAAGTTATAATGGAGATGTCGCAACATTAATCAACAAAAACTACTCCCATTGGCCCCCCCCCATTAGCAGTCACTTAAAAATTGATTGTTGTATCATAAACCATTTGAAAGAAAACAAAATTTCCTACAAAAATCTGCTAATAACGTTTTGGTAAAAACGTAAAGTAAATGCAAAAAAGAGCAGTATTGAGAGCGAGGTATGAATATTCCATTAGAGATCAGTATGTCGATCCGGTTTGTTTGGAATCCGACGTTATTGTTTCCGGTTTTGGTCGCGAGACTTTTTAAAGCTATGTGACTCTGCCAGTACAGAGCTGTATAACTTCACAGAGTTTCGCTGCTAACGGATGCGCATACCGGAGCTCGCACGGCTCCAAACAAATAAGCCGCGCCCACTATTGTTTTATATAAGTTATAATGGAGAGGCCGCAACACTAACCAACAAAAATTACTCCCATTGGCAGTCGCTCTGAAATTGATTGTTGTATTATACACCATTTGAAAAAAGACAAAATTCTCTACAAGAAACTACCAGTGATTTTTTGTAATAAAGTAAAGTATTTGCAAAAGAGTGAGATGGTGAGAGCGCTGTAAGAATATTCCATTAGCGATCAGTATGTTGATCGGGTTTGTTTGGAATCAAGCGTTTTTGTTTCCGGCTCTTGGTCACGGGACTCTGTGAAACTATACGACACTGCCTCAGCTAATAACACATGACCTCAGCTAATAACACTTGACTTCAGCTAGCCCAACATGACCTCAGCTAGTCAAACATGACCTCAGCTAATAACACATGACCTCAGCTAGTTTAACATGACCTCAGCTAGTTTAACATGATCAGTTTAATATGACTAGCAAATCAATTACGGTAATAACACGTGACCTCAGCTAGTCCATCATAACCCCAGCTAATAACACGTGACCTCAGCTAGTCCATCATGACTCCAACTAATAACACGTGACCTCAGCTAGTCCATCATGACTCCAACTAATAACACGTGACCTCAGCTAGTCCATCATGACTCCAACTAATAACACGTGACCTCGGCTAGTCCATCATGACTCCAACTAATAACACTTGACCTCAGCTAGTCCATCAACTAAAAGCAAACAACATAATCACTTTTATTTAGTTTTTTCTTTTAACTGTCTCTTTGTCAACATTGTTTTATCTAGACAAAACTATGTAAGAACAGTTGTGTAAACATTCAGTTAAGTATTTGTACACCTCAGAGTGAAACTATTAAAACTTTCCTTAAGTTGAACTCTAGTAATCACATGCTGGATGAATCATATAAAAACCAAGTCATATATACCAACAGTTATGTGTTTGTTATGTTTCAAACTTCAGATGAGCAATCGCAGCTGCAACAAGATGTAGTGAAATTGTCATGCTTGTAACTACAGTAGTAGCATATCATATCAAATATGCTGCACATTCTTTCTCTATGGTCTTTGAAGAGAGTATTTCCTTGTACGAAAATCTTTCATTCATCACTCTTTTTTGCTTCCCGAAATCATTGACAAAAGCCTGATGTGTTTGTCTATTGTGGATATAGCAGATATTCCAATAAAACCAATTCCTTCACTCCTAGAATCTGGAGTACAATTGTCCGCATATGCATTTTGACTAGTTGTAATCTTCCTGTCTATATTAGAATTTAACCAAATACGAAAGAAATTTTATAGTTACTGGTAACCAACTTCACTGTCAATAAACTCTTACTTTCAATCTCAGTAAATAGCGGGTAAAGCTACTTAGATAGTAGGCCTACAAACTAAAAATATTTATTACAGTTTTACCAGTTGATCAAAGTCTGTCCAACTTATATTCAGCTTATAATGTGGTTTGTGCCACCAGGAGGCTAAGTTCACACACACTGTAACATCCTGTATCATACTCCTCTAGACTATTACTAAACTGTTTAAACTCGTATGATAAATAAAGTTGTGAAACACGCTATCGCCAGAATCATCTCTAGCCAGTGTCTGCTTGCACTTCGAGTGACTATTAAGTGGTTACTGGTATTTTTTGCTGCCAAGTCCTGGGATGAACATTGAGCTACATACTATTACATTAATATCAAGCTTGGTTTACTTGGTTCTTGAGAGAAATGTGCCCAAACCATGGTGATAAGACAGTTCTGAGTTGCTAATAATCAACTTTAGAATAACTAGATTTCTAGTTTCACTCAGTTTCAGAGATCCAAGCTATGACTAGCTATTAATAATGTTATTTGCAAAATAACAAACTGGAATATGCTGCAGTTCCAATACCAGAGTGTTTGTTTTGTGATCTGTCTCTGTTCATTGAGGTTTATTTTTTTCTATAATGTTTACAGTTAATGTATTTATAAATTTATGGCACATTCAGCTACATCTTGCATGTATATTTGTCATTGGTTTCTTATATTGACAAAGAGGAGACAACTACTATTAATACTGTCATGTCCTATTCCTGCTTCTAATAGAGTGTGCTTGAGACTTGATTTAGCTTTTTTACTAGAAACTGGTGGCTACATGCTATAGTATTGCTGACAACCCTAACACTACTATTGTTATAAGTTTTATGGCAACAGATAAAAAAGCATAAATCACTTGCTGACAATAGCCTTCATTCCAAAAGTTTGTTAGATAATAAATTACTATTAGCATGACTATCAAGTTATAGTAAGTCTTCACGGAGGAAAGTCAACATATTGCCAAGTGTAACCACCTTTAAGCTAAAAACTCACTATCTTTGATCGGTTCAGGTGCCCATCTATATATAGGTCTTTAATCAGAGTGCAATTCTTCTTATCACAACCCTAATGTGTATCTCTGTAAATAAAACTAAATATTTTATGTAAGAGAAAATTATACTCATGTCAGCTGTGTTGTATTAATATTGCAGAATTCATCATCGGTCATCAAGATATTGTCTTCAACAATGCCAGAAATTACGAGTTCCAGCCATTTGCTCATGTCACTATGGTGCTAGATGCCCTCAGAATGCCCGTGGATGGAAATGTCATAGAGATAGGGTAGGCCAGACTTTTAATAGCCTATGGTATTAGCCACTCCTGTAGCTAACCAGGCCAGACTTTTAATAGCCTTTGATATTAACCACTCCTGTAGATACACAGGTCAATGTTTGTAAGCACAGCTGTATGGTCATTAGATTTGTTCTCGTAGCAGAGAGACTATGACAAGCCAATTATACATGCTAAAACCTTCTTCATAAAATTTTAACTGCACTCAATATTTTTAATACCACCAAACTTTCTAAAGTGCTGTCTAATAAATGTGGAAAAAAAGGCTGTTTATAATTACCAAATTTTCGAGTAACTATACAAAATGACATCGTTACTCAATTAATCAATAAAAGCTGAGTGACTCTAAATCATTGTAAGTAGATATTAACATATTGGCGGAATTGCTGACAGAGTCTGAAGGATGTATTGAGTATATAAGGGCTAAATACCAGTCAGTGTAGTCACAGTTCAAAGTCTATTTTAATTTTCTTAATTAGGAGAAAACTTTTTTTAGTCTTTGTTAGCATGAAGTACTCTAGCGAGTCTCATAAATACTTAGTTGAAACTATACACCGATTTTAGGTCACTTACCCCCTGGCCACTTACCCTCCCCCCCCCCCCCGGCCATATACCCCCGGTCATTTACCCCCTGGTCACATATCTCCCTAGGCTATATACCCCCCAGGTCAAGAACCCCCCTCACATAACACATAATACAGTTTAACTTAAATCAGTTAATCTTTGGTTTAAATCACATGAACCACTTGCTAATTTGTCATGGTTTAATTAGTAGTTAATACTGAATAATTAAAAAGACACTTAACAATAAATGCATTTATTTACAATCTAATCACAAAATTTTATTTTAATACAGACAGTAACATACATGTATTTACAAAACAAGTACATGTATGGACATTTATTTTTAGACAATCATGAAGTTACATTTGAATATTGTGTGCTATACCACCTAAGAATTCAAAAATTGGTCTATTATCATAGTCCGCAACTATTGTCTGTAATCTCTGCAATACTGTATAGCTCGATATTTTGGTCTTTGTGTTGATGCTGGTCCACCAGCTATCAATTGGGTGATGGCGACTTCATTTAATGCTTGCTCTCTGCGAAGTCTGATCAAGAAATGCCAGAAATTGGGATGGTAGGCACTGATGTTTGCTTGCATGTGTCTGTGCCATCCTTCAACATTATTGTTTGTGCGAGGCAAATTGTTAACAACTCTTTCGTGAATACCCCACATTGTGTGAGGAAATCTCGGTTCACGTCGACGTCTACATGTACGTTGTTGTCACCCAATGTACATGTCTTCAAAATGGTCCACAACTGGTTGGGCGACTTCAGGTATGTTATCTGAAAATGTCTCAAATGATTCCACGATGTCATTCACAGGCACGAATGTGAGAGCTGCCATAGAGTGGATACACATATTTATATATCTACATCATTCTGGTATAGGCCATGGAGGCCTTCATTTTGAACTTTGATTTCCTGTGATAGATGATAAAAGCATCCTTGTATTGTAGTATCGGGAAATACAGTGTGAAGTGCATTTTAATAGCATTTTCAAAGTCTATCATTATGGATGTGGGAGATAATTCCAGGTTCAATGCATCCACCTGTCATTCGCTCTTCAAAGATATCATGGGGAGGGGGTAAATGACCTGAGTGGTATATAGCCTAAGGGGTATGTGACCAGGGGGTAAATGACTGGGGGTATGTGGCCAGGGGGTAAGTGGCCAGGGGGTAAGTGACCTGATACCCTATACACCACATATGACCTTTAGTGAACTGTAGCTAATATGAGGCTTTTCAACATCTATTTTCCATCTCTTACAATTTTTAGGTTTGATGCAAGATCAACTTTCTCCATTGAAATAGGTATATACAGGCAAGAAGCGTTAGCGTGTAGTTCAGAGAAGTGTTATCAAAAAATACACAATATTACTGCTATGCCGGCATCAAAGGGTTTGACGGTGGTCAGTATCATCTTCTCACATATTTTGATGTTTGTTTTAGTAATCATTTGCAAGACGCTCAGTAGTTAGTTACAGGTTGTACTCAAATCAACTAAACAATTTTCTTCTATTACTTATTATAAGCCTTTTTATATTGTTTAATAAAAGTGATATGAATCAGTAAATTATTATCTGCAGCTATCAATGGAGGAACCTGTTCATGTGAAAAAAGGAGATGTGTTAGGATTCTACAACATAGCTGCACACTCTATAGTGATTGGACGAATGGGTGTAGGTCGCAGTAAGTTTGCATTGATATATCTTTGTATGAATACTACCTTTCTCTTTTATAAATTGTGCTTTTATATTATTTAAACATTGTAAAATCAACAATACAAACAGACATGTATAAGAATGACTATAATTGTTTTGTATTTTATATTATATACAGTTGCTGACAATCCATACTATTATATTGGTGGTACTAAAATCAATGTGGCGACACCATACAAAAGGTACATAAGAGGATATGAGTACGCCATATATGCTATCATTGAAGAAGGTAGGTAGTGAATGGTGATTAACTGCAAATTATATAACAAATTTTATTTTTCTTTTCCGCTAAATGATAAATGAAGATGTATAATAAGCTTTAAAAAATTTGAATAAAGTTGTTATAAATTTTTTAATTGATGACCATTTCAGTGCTACGTCCAGTAACGATACATGGAGACACTACAAAGAGCCATACAGAAAAAACAGGTGTCCAACTCAGCACTACTGCACCATTCAAACCTATAGGAACGACACACCAGCAAGCCTCTACAACAAAGCCGGCTTCTATTTCTCAAACATCTAAGTTACCAACTGCTGCAACTACTACTAAACGGTCGACCCCTACGAATATATCTGAACAAGCAACTGCAGTAACCACACCTATGCAAACAACCTCCTCATCAACCACAAAGCAGCAAACCTCTTCAACAAAACCAGCTTCTACTTCTCAAACATCTAAACTACCAACCGATGCAACTACTACTAAACAGCCGACCGCTACAATTATACATAAACATACAACTGCAGTAACCACACCTATGAAAACAACCACATCATCAACCACAAAGCAGCAAGCCTCTTCAACAAAACCAGCTTCTACTTCTCAAACATCTAAGCTACCAACTGCTGCAACTACTACTAAACAGCGGACCCCTACAATTATACCTGAACAAACAACTGCAGTAACCACACCTATGCAAACAATTACCTCATCAATCACAAAGCAGCAAACCTCTTCAACAAAACCAGCTTCTACTTCTCAAACATCTAAACTACCAACTGATGCAACTACTACTAAACAGCCGACCACTACAATTATACCTGAACAAACAACTGCAGTAACCACACCTATGCAAACAATCACCTCATCAATCACAAAGCAGCAAACCTCTTCAACAAAACCAGCTTCTACTTCTCAAACATCTAAACTACCAACTGATGCAACTACTACTAAACAGCCGACCGCTACAATTATACCTGAACAAACAACTGCAGTAACCACACCTATGCAAACAACCACCTCATCAACCACAAAGCAGCAAGCCTCTTCAACAAAACCAGCTTCTACTTCTCAAACATCTAAGCTACCAACTGCTGCAACTACTACTAAACAGCCGACATCTACGACTATACCTGAACAAACAACTGCAGTGACCACACCTATGCAAACAACCACCTCATCAACCACAAAGCAGCAAACCTCTTCAACAAAACCAGCTTCTATTTCTCAAACATCTAAGCTACCAACTGATGCAACTACTACTAAACGGCCGACATCTACGACTATACCTGAACAAACAACTGCAGTGACCACACCTATGAAAACAACCACCTCATCAACCACAAAGCAGCAAGCCTCTTCAACAAAATCATTTTCTAGTATTTCAAGTTCTAAACAACCAATAACAACTAAAATGTCTGTTTGGTCAGATTGGGAAACCACTCAGTCTTCACAAAAACCACAAGGTGCAACAACAGAACCACAAACAAGCAAAGGCACCACTTTATGTTCTTTTATAGTTGTTCAGTGGTATGTGCTTCTTTTTGTAATGAGCCTCTGTGTGTTTGGAATATTGTGAAATATGCAGTTGCATTGACTTGAGTACCTCGAACAGTGTTCTTGAGCCAAAGGCCATAAGTAAGCAGACTGACTGATCTGCCTTCCTCTATAATTTGTAGCCCATTAGCACTTCTGTGTTGTACTGAACTGTGACTGGTTTATATTTATAATGGGTATGTTTGCAATTGTATGTACATGTCATCTTATCAATATTTGTTGTATGTTGGACTTATATATTTTTGTTTACATCTCCTATATGCTAGCACTTACAATAATAGCAATAATACACATACTTATAACAACACATATTCTTTCGTTTTCATCCTATTTTGTTTGAAAACAACAATATCAATAAAGTAATGAAAATTAAAACACATGGTAGGCGAACGTATGTTCAACATTTTATATAGCAAAATACACTAGCCTTTTTTAATCAGGCAACCTGAAAGTGGATGTTTAGAAGGCTTGTTCTTGGGAAGCAGGGTTTTGAAACAGAATTTGTTTACATACCTGGTAGAAAACATGGAGCATATGCGTGTGACCTTTGGACAAAATTTGTCACCAAATGTTGAAACTCATGGTGTGTACACAAACTAACAGACACACACATTGCCAGTGTAAAGTTTATTAAACCATAACTGCCACGAACAGCTTTTATTGTTTGTGCACAGGTAAATCAGAAGCGTTGATTCCGATTTTGCACTCAAAATAAAGATTGGTTCTTGAACTTTCAAAGTCATTTTTGTTTTTTAAGGCTTTTTTTACAGCAATTTAATATCGGTGTTGCAATTGACAAAACAAGCCCCGCCCATAAATATGTGATGTAATCTAGCTTTTTAAAGATTGAAGTTGGGGATGTTTAGTCCGATCTAGAATTATAGAGATGGATGTCTTGAAACTGATTATTCTCTAAATTCAGTTTTCAAAATAATCTTTGCTTTTTCTGAAAGGTAGATAAGTTATTTAACATTGCTTGCAGCTTGTTACAGAGTGTTTAATATACTAAACACTAAGATAAATGAGCTCAAAAAAGCACTATAACAGCGCCAGTTTGTGATAAAACCGCGCTATTTTCTGCTAAGTTTAACTAGCAAGGCTATATGTGCATGCTTAGATAACATTCGATGGAATTGTCACAAGGTTTGACCTTAAACAATACACTCCACCCACACACCGTTAAAATTTTTCAGTTGCTGAAGTCTACAAGCTATTTGAAAGTGCAATAATAATAGAAATGATTGAAGAGGGTTCAAGACTTTATCTGCCTCAGCTTATTTAAATTTATTCAAATAGATACCAGAGCTTCAGCTGTCCAATTATTTTGTATGATAGTTCTTTACGTAAGATTTGAGCACTATCGATCTTCCATCAGCAGCTCTAAACAATTGCATACAATTCTTTTTCTATGCCATTAAATGGCTGCTCAAAACCCCAGTTCTTTACAAACTTTAAATTTTCATGTAAATATTAACAGTTACAAAAAAACTGATGTTTCAAATTACTTGAAATTAAGCGATTCTACATAAAGGTTTTTACTTAACAGTCTTGACAATCTAGTTACTCTGGTTAATTTAGTTGATCTAGTCGATCTAGTTAATCTATGTAATCTATTTAATCTAGTCAATTTAGCTAATTTAGTTGATCTAGGTGATCTAGTCGATCTAGTTAATCTCGTTAATCTAGTCGATCTAGTTAATTTAGTCGATCTAGTCGATCTAATTAATCTAGTTAATATAGTTAGTATATTTAATCTAGTTAATCTAAGTAATCTAGTTAATCTAGAAATATATTTAATCTAGTTAATCTAGTTATCTATTTAGTCTGTTTAATCTATTTAATCTATTTGATCTAGTTGATCTAGTTGATGTAGTTGATGTGGTTGATGCGGTTGATGCGGTTGATGCGGTTGATGCGGTTGATGCGGTTGATGCGGTTGATGCGGTTGATGTGGCTGATGTGGTGGATGTGGTTGATGTGGTTGATGCGGTTGATGTGGTTGATGCGGTTGATGCGATTGATGCGGTTGATGCGGTTGATGCGGTTGATGCGGTTGATGTGGTTGATGTGGTTGATGCGGTTGATGCGGTTGATGTGGTTGATGCGGTTGATGTGGTGGATGCGGTTGATGTGGTTGATGTGGTTGATATAGTTGACGTAGCTGATGTAGTTGATGAAATTGATGTAGTTGATATAGTTTATGTAGTCTATGTAGTCGATCATCGATCTAGTCGATCTAGTTGATCTAGTCAATCTAGTGGATCTAGCTGATCTAGCTGATCTAGTTGATCTAGTTGATCTAGTTGATCTAGTTGATATAGTAGATCTAGTCGATCTAGTGGATCTAGTTGATCCAGTGGATCTAGTTGATCTAGTAGATCTAGTCGATCTAGTGGATCTAGTTGATCCAGTGGATCTAGTTGATCTAGTCGATCTAGTCGATCTAGTAGATCTAGTCGATCTAGTGGATCTAGTTGATCCAGTGGATCTAGTGGATCGAGTGGATCTAATAGATCTAGTGGATATAGTGGATCTAGTTGATCTAGTAGATTTAGTTGATCTAATAGATCTAGTGGATATAGTGGATCTAGTTGATCTAGTAGATTTAGTTGATCTAGTTGATCTAGTGGATCTAGTGGATCTAGTTGATTTAGTTGATCTAGTTGATCTAGTCGATCTAGTAGATCTAGTCGATCTAGTGGATCTAGTTGATCCAGTGGATCTAGTTGATCTAGTAGATCTAGTCGATCTAGTGGATCTAGTTGATCCAGTGGATCTAGTTGATCTAGTCGATCTAGTCGATCTAATGGATCTAGTCGATCTAGTCGATGTAGTCGATCTAGTGGATCTAGTAGATCTAGTGGATCTAGTTGATCTAGTTGATCTAGTGGATTTAGTGGATTTAGTGGATCTAGTTGATCTAGTTAATTTTAACACATGAAAATATTACGATACTTGCTCTTTTTCTCAGTCCAGCATCCTTCGTTTTACATAAAGGCTTAATATACATGAGTGAAACAATAATTAGTGAAAAGTAAGCAAGGGGAAAGCTTATTGTGCATTTTAGCGCATAATATAATGTTTACTATTAACTTTAATTCATTATACGTATATAATTATATAACTGCAAGTATAACTTTAATTTGTTAGCCATGGGTCCTAAGTTTGATAAGGGTGTTGAAGAAAAAAGTAAGAAAATCATTCACTGCAACGCAGCCATAGTTACTAGATCAACTACTTTTTAATTATAGTTGTTAAGGTTAGTTTACTATTTTATTACTAATTTTTAATGTGTGGTACATATGTAAAATTTTGATTTTTATCAGGGTTGTTTGTATTAGATAGTTCCTACAGGTTTCTATACTCTTCTATATGACATTTTCGCTATATGATGCCAACACTGAAACGATTTAGTGTCGTATAGCGGGTGTCCGCTATACGACACTAAATCTTAATTAAAATTAATTAAATATTAATAATTAATATTATTAATTATTTTAATATGTCTGTCGCGGAAGTTTTTTTATACAAATAGTCTAGTAACATATACTCAATTAATGGCACCTTTGGTGTTGCTAGTCTGTATGCCCAGTAAACTATCATGTTGGAGTTATTAGTACTTGGTGTAGCAAAAGAAACAGACTCCAAACTTTGAAGTGGCAAGCATATTACAGGGACACCCGCTATACGACACCAAATCGTTTCAGTGTTGGCATCATATAGCGAAAATGTCATATAGAGGAGTATAGAAACCTGTAGGAACTATCTAATACAAACAACCCTGATTCAAACAACCCTGATTCAAACAACCCTGATCATTATATTATAATGATCGACTTGAAGGATATTGACCAAACCTATTTGATAATTTCAACTAAAGGAAGTCATGATTTGCTCAGCAAGTTAAAGTAACTCTTATCAAAATAGCCTTAAGATTTTGAAGTTAATTCTCAATAACTGCATTAACTTTTGGTGTTTGTTGCTCTGTCTGTAGTGTTAGGAAGACTGATAGCCATAAAGATTTATAAATGATTTTATTAAAACAACCAACTTCATGAATTACTCATGTAAAATTTTACAATGGAATCACTAAAATTAGGTAGCGTGGATACTGCAAAAAACATGAATGGTAACATACTATGTTAAGCTATTTAAAAATTTACAGTTGATCCATAGCTTGCTCAATGATGATAATTTTAGTTTGCATTCCATTTTCTTTTTGTCATTTATTATGATGACGTGTACAAACCACAAACATGCATATGTGAGAAACAGTCTAATATGAAAACTGAGTTATCTTCTTTCCAGATTTGAATTCATAGCCCTTAACAGTCATAAGGTGAAACTAGTAGAAAAAAGCGAGAACAACAAAAGAGTTAGCCAAACAAGAGAGAACAACTGCAATGAAGTAAAGCCAACCTCAAAATCTCTCTGTAACTAGCTCTAGACCTTCAAGTCTTGTTTAGACATAGCAGAAAAACATCTCTAGTTTAGATCTAGCTGCCTACAGGACAGACATCTCTAGCTTAGATCTAGCTGTCTACAGAACAGACATCTCTAGCTTAGATCTAGCTGCCTACAAGACAGACATCTCTAGCTTAGATCTAGCTGCCTGCTAATTATGCTTTTCATCAGAAAACCAAGATTAGAATCAGCTAGTTAAAAACTAGAGACAGTCAGAGGTTTTTAGGTTCAGTGGTCTGACTTACAAAGCTCAAAATGCCACTCAAGTGTCTTGAGAAATTTCAGGGTTATCAAGTGTTTGCTGTATTAGAGGTGATGTATGCTAACATAAACATACCATGACATAGGCTTTTACCATTCAGGTGCACACTGTGCACTTTACACTGTACACTGTGCACTTTACAGTGTATACTGTATGCTGTACACTGTATGCTGTACACTCTACAGTGTACCGCCTACTGTGTACAGTGTACACTGCTAATTAAGAGTCTTGTAGTGAGACTTGATCAAAATACAGTGGTTTACTTGAGCTGTCTTTATTGAAAAATTATTTAATATTTGACATTAACAAACTACAATGTATTACTTAGAATCATTGTTTCCTTTTAAAAATTATTTTTAATAAACTATATAGTATATATTATATTACATATGAAAAAACTCCAGCTGACAAATAAAAAACTCAGGACAACGTAAGGCTTACTTTAAATGCTTTCACTTTTACAGAAAGTTATTAATTGAGACCGCCTTAAATAAAGCTTCATTGTGTCTTGTCAGAGGTGGGTGATTCTGGCCTGGCTGTCCATGAGCAGCACCTTCTATTTCCATATCAACTACAACCTTCTCCAACTCCGTCAAGGATATGTCTACTTCAGTTGTTAGAATATTTAGTATTTGCCTGAAAGATATGAATTTAGTGCATGACTCAGACTGACTGTGTTAGACAAATACCGATTCTATTCATTGGTACTACGAGGAGAAATATACGATAGAGATGACGGGTATAACTGACCAGTGTAGATATAAAGTGAAACACTCATTTATTTAACTACATTGTAGTGTAAACTCAGGCTGCATGGTTTCAAAGATTTAAATTAAGAGATCTAGCTACGAGATTCACTCTGTTTTCCTCATAAAGCAAGGTTTTACAGTGTCAAAGGGAATTAATGTATAAAAAAAATACGGCAACTAACAAAAGTTGACAGTACTCCAGTGGCACTTCCTAATTTTGTTCAGCTAAATGTTTTTAAAAAATTAAAAAAGTTATGTTAAAAAAAAAGTACAATGACAGGTGGTATAAAAACCAATGTTACAAAATAGGTTTTCATTTTGTAGTCTGCCAAAAAAGTGATGCAAACTTAACTGTACCAATACAAGAAACATTATATTGTACGTCTATATGTAGAATGTGCAGCTATTTTAATATAATAAATTTGTGTTCCTATATTACTTTATTGGCAATAATTTCATTTTTGCCAATTTTCCATTGATCTGAAAAAATTCTAACTCAAATAGAATATAATGTACATTAATAACTCTGGATGCATTTTATCAAAATCAGCTACAATGTATAAACGTACTGCTGGGTTTAATTAGTCTGAGAATATTAATGATGATTGAAACAACGGAGTTATTATGATCTGATCTAAAGCTATTGAAAAACTCTTGCGCTTTTTAAGAGCTCTATATTTAGCGAACGGCACTGTGATCTTAGCTGAAAAAGTTTGGGTCCAGATGCAAGGGAATCTCGACTACTGGAGAGATGCCCAGTTACAAAGAACAAGTTAAGGTTAGAAGCCTATTTTATGGAATTGTTAGTCCAACTTCCTGTTCTCAGGCCAGGCCTTCAAGACCACTAGACAGCGGCTGCTGTCCTACATGTGCCACTAAAAACAAAGAGTAAACCTTCTGGCTGGATATTCTCAGTTATTTGCTCCCTAGGCAAAAAGAGTCCAACTGAGCAGATGCTTTTATGATGATGCATTCAATATGCTACTGTCATCTTTTACCCTAGAAGCTTACTACATCACTAGTTTATTGAGCATATGAGTCAAATAATGTACAAATACTGTATATGAAATAACTGTATGAGACAGTTTACCAACTGTAGTAGGAATAAAGCCATTTAACTGTCAAAGAGATACGAAATAACTTACAATGTTCAACTGCTGACATAGAGTAACAGCTTAAAATCTTCAACTGCTGACCTAGAGTAACAGCTTACAATGTTCAACTGCTGACCTAGAGTAACAGCTTACAATGTTCAACTGCTGACCTAGAGTAACAGCTTACAATGTTCAACTGCTGACATAGAGTAACAGCTTACAATGTTCAACTGCTGACGTAGAGTAACAGCTTAAAATCTTCAATTGCTGACCTAGATAGAGTAACAGCTTACAATGTTCAACTGCTGACCTAGAGTAACAGCTTACAATGATCAACTGCTGGCCTAGAGTAACAGCTTACAATGTTCAACTGCTGACCTAGAGTAACAGCTTACAATGATCAACTGCTGACATAGAGTAACAGCTTACAATGTTCAACTGCTTACCTAGAGTAACAGCTTACAATGTTCAACTGCTGACATAGAGTAACAGCTTAAAATCTTCAACTGCTGACCTAGAGTAACAGCTTAAAATCTTCAACTGCTGACCTAGATAGAGTAACAGCTTACAATGTTCAACTGCTGACCTAGAGTAACAGCTTACAATGATCAACTGCTGGCCTAGAGTAACAGCTTACAATGTTCAACTGCTGACATAGAGTAACAGCTTACAATGTTCAACTGCTGACCTAGAGTAACAGCTTACAATCTTCAACTGCTGACCTAGAGTAACAGCTTACAATCTTCAACTGCTGACCTAGAGTAACAGCTTACAATGTTCAACTGCTGACCTAGAGTAACAGCTTACAATGATCAACTGCTGACCTAGAGTAACAGCTTACAATGATCAACTGCTGGCCTAGAGTAACAGCTTACAATGTTCAACTGCTGACATAGAGTAACAGCTTACAATGTTCAACTGCTGACCTAGAGTAACAGCTTACAATGTTCAACTGCTGGCCTAGAGTAACAGCTTAAAATGTTCAACTGCTGACCTAGAGTAACAGCTTACAATGTTCAACTGCTGACCTAGAGTAACAGCTTACAATGTTCAACTGCTGACCTAGAGTAACAGCTTACAATGTTCAACTGCTGACCTAGAGTAACAGCTTAAAATGTTCAACTGCTGACCTAGAGTAACAGCTTACAATGTTCAACTGCTGGCCTAGAGTAACAGCTTAAAATGTTCAACTGCTGACCTAGAGTAACAGCTTACAATGTTCAACTGCTGACATAGAGTAACAGCTTACAATGTTCAACTGCTGACCTAGAGTAACAGCTTACAATGTTCAACTGCTGACCTAGAGTAACAGCTTAAAATCTTCAACTGCTGACCTAGATAGAGTAACAGCTTACAATGTTCAACTGCTGACCTAGAGTAACAGCTTACAATGTTCAACTGCTTACCTAGAGTAACAGCTTACAATGTTCAACTGCTTACCTAGAGTAACAGCTTAAAATCTTCAACTGCTGACCTAGATAGAGTAACAGCTTACAATGTTCAACTGCTGACCTAGAGTAACAGCTTACAATGTTCAACTGCTTACCTAGAGTAACAGCTTACAATGATCAACTGCTGGCCTAGAGTAACAGCTTACAATGTTCAACTGCTGACATAGAGTAACAGCTTACAATGTTCAACTGCTGACCTAGAGTAACAGCTTACAATGTTCAACTGCTGACCTAGAGTAACAGCTTACAATGTTCAACTGCTGACATAGAGTAACAGCTTACAATTTTCAACTGCTTACCTAGAGTAACAGCTTACAATGTTCAACTGCTGACATAGAGTAACAGCTTACAATGTTCAACTGCTGACCTAGAGTAACAGCTTACAATGTTCAACTGCTGACCTAGAGTAACAGCTTACAATGTTCAACTGCTTACCTAGAGTAACAGCTTAAAATCTTCAACTGCTGACCTAGAGTAACAGCTTACAATGTTCAACTGCTGACCTAGAGTAACAGCTTACAATGTTCAACTGCTGACCTAGAGTAACAGCTTACAATGTTCAACTGCTGACATAGAGTAACAGCTTACAATGTTCAACTGCTGACCTAGAGTAACAGCTTACAATGTTCAACTGCTGACATAGAGTAACAGCTTACAATGTTCAACTGCTGACCTAGAGTAACAGCTTACAATGTTCAACTGCTGACCTAGAGTAACAGCTTACAATGTTCAACTGCTGACATAGAGTAACAGCTTACAATGTTCAACTGCTGACCTAGAGTAACAGCTTACAATGTTCAACTGCTGACCTAGAGTAACAGCTTACAATGATCAACTGCTGGCCTAGAGTAACAGCTTACAATGTTCAACTGCTGACATAGAGTAACAGCTTACAATGTTCAACTGCTGACCTAGAGTAACAGCTTAAAATCTTCAACTGCTGACCTAGAGTAACAGCTTACAATGTTCAACTGCTTACCTAGAGTAACAGCTTACAATGTTCAACTGCTGACCTAGAGTAACAGCTTACAATGTTCAACTGCTTACCTAGAGTAACAGCTTACAATGTTCAACTGCTGACCTAGAGTAACAGCTTACAATGTTCAACTGCTGACTTAGAGTAACAGCTTACAATGTTCAACTGCTGACCTAGAGTAACAGCTTACAATGTTCAACTGCTGACCTAGAGTAACAGCTTACAATGTTCAACTGCTTACCTAGAGTAACAGCTTAAAATCTTCAACTGCTGACCTAGAGTAACAGCTTACAATGTTCAACTGCTGACCTAGAGTAACAGCTTACAATGTTCAACTGCTGACCTAGAGTAACAGCTTACAATGTTCAACTGCTGACCTAGAGTAACAGCTTACAATGTTCAACTGCTTACCTAGAGTAACAGCTTACAATGTTCAACTGCTGACCTAGAGTAACAGCTTACAATGTTCAACTGCTTACCTAGAGTAACAGCTTACAATGTTCAACTGCTGACCTAGAGTAACAGCTTACAATGTTCAACTGCTGACCTAGAGTAACAGCTTACAATGTTCAACTGCTGACCTAAAGTAACAGCTTACAATGTTCAACTGCTGACCTAGAGTAACAGCTTACAATGTTCAACTGCTTACCTAGAGTAACAGCTTAAAATCTTCAACTGCTGACCTAGAGTAACAGCTTACAATGTTCAACTGCTGACATAGAGTAACAGCTTACAATGTTCAACTGCTGACCTAGAGTAACAGCTTACAATGTTCAACTGCTGACCTAGAGTAACAGCTTACAATGTTCAACTGCTTACCTAGAGTAACAGCTTACAATGTTCAACTGCTGACCTAGAGTAACAGCTTACAATGTTCAACTGCTTACCTAGAGTAACAGCTTACAATGTTCAACTGCTGACCTAGAGTAACAGCTTACAATGTTCAACTGCTGACCTAGAGTAACAGCTTACAATCTTCAACTGCTGACCTAGAGTAACAGCTTACAATCTTCAACTGCTGACCTAGAGTAACAGCTTACAATGTTCAACTGCTTACCTAGAGTAACAGCTTACAATGTTCAACTGCTGACCTAGAGTAACAGCTTACAATGTTCAACTGCTTACCTAGAGTAACAGCTTACAATGTTCAACTGCTGACCTAGAGTAACAGCTTACAATGTTCAACTGCTGACCTAGAGTAACAGCTTACAATGTTCAACTGCTTACCTAGAGTAACAGCTTAAAATCTTCAACTGCTGACCTAGAGTAACAGCTTACAATGTTCAACTGCTGACCTAGAGTAACAGCTTACAATGTTCAACTGCTGACATAGAGTAACAGCTTACAATGTTCAACTGCTGACCTAGAGTAACAGCTTACAATGTTCAACTGCTGACCTAGAGTAACAGCTTACAATGTTCAACTGCTTACCTAGAGTAACAGCTTAAAATCTTCAACTGCTGACCTAGAGTAACAGCTTACAATGTTCAACTGCTGACCTAGAGTAACAGCTTACAATGTTCAACTGCTGACCTAGAGTAACAGCTTACAATGATCAACTGCTGGCCTAGAGTAACAGCTTACAATGTTCAACTGCTGACATAGAGTAACAGCTTACAATGTTCAACTGCTGACCTAGAGTAACAGCTTACAATGTTCAACTGCTGACCTAGAGTAACAGCTTACAATTTTCAACTGCTTACCTAGAGTAACAGCTTACAATGTTCAACTGCTGACCTAGAGTAACAGCTTACAATGTTCAACTGCTTACCTAGAGTAACAGCTTACAATGTTCAACTGCTGACCTAGAGTAACAGCTTACAATGTTCAACTGCTGACCTAGAGTAACAGCTTACAATGTTCAACTGCTGACCTAGAGTAACAGCTTACAATGTTCAACTGCTTACCTAGAGTAACAGCTTAAAATCTTCAACTGCTGACCTAGAGTAACAGCTTACAATGTTCAACTGCTGACCTAGAGTAACAGCTTACAATGTTCAACTGCTGACCTAGAGTAACAGCTTACAATGATCAACTGCTGGCCTAGAGTAACAGCTTACAATGTTCAACTGCTGACATAGAGTAACAGCTTACAATGTTCAACTGCTGACCTAGAGTAACAGCTTACAATGTTCAACTGCTGACCTAGAGTAACAGCTTACAATGTTCAACTGCTTACCTAGAGTAACAGCTTAAAATCTTCAACTGCTGACCTAGATAGAGTAACAGCTTACAATGTTCAACTGCTGACCTAGAGTAACAGCTTACAATGATCAACTGCTGGCCTAGAGTAACAGCTTACAATGTTCAACTGCTGACATAGAGTAACAGCTTACAATGTTCAACTGCTGACCTAGAGTAACAGCTTACAATGTTCAACTGCTGACCTAGAGTAACAGCTTACAATGTTCAACTGCTGACATAGAGTAACAGCTTACAATGTTCAACTGCTGACCTAGAGTAACAGCTTACAATGTTCAACTGCTGACCTAGAGTAACAGCTTACAATGTTCAACTGCTTACCTAGAGTAACAGCTTAAAATCTTCAACTGCTGACCTAGAGTAACAGCTTACAATGTTCAACTGCTGACCTAGAGTAACAGCTTACAATGTTCAACTGCTGACCTAGAGTAACAGCTTACAATGATCAACTGCTGGCCTAGAGTAACAGCTTACAATGTTCAACTGCTGACATAGAGTAACAGCTTACAATGTTCAACTGCTGACCTAGAGTAACAGCTTACAATGTTCAACTGCTGACCTAGAGTAACAGCTTACAATGTTCAACTGCTTACCTAGAGTAACAGCTTACAATGTTCAACTGCTGACCTAGAGTAACAGCTTACAATGTTCAACTGCTTACCTAGAGTAACAGCTTACAATGTTCAACTGCTGGCCTAGAGTAACAGCTTAAAATCTTCAACTGCTGACCTAGATAGAGTAACAGCTTACAATATTCAACTGCTGACCTAGAGTAACAGCTTACAATGATCAACTGCTGGCCTAGAGTAACAGCTTACAATGTTCAACTGCTGACATAGAGTAACAGCTTACAATGTTCAACTGCTGACCTAGAGTAACAGCTTACAATATTCAACTGCTGACCTAGAGTAACAGCTTACAATGATCAACTGCTGGCCTAGAGTAACAGCTTACAATGTTCAACTGCTGACATAGAGTAACAGCTTACAATGTTCAACTGCTGACCTAGAGTAACAGCTTACAATGTTCAACTGCTGACCTAGAGTAACAGCTTACAATGTTCAACTGCTGACCTAGAGTAACAGCTTACAATGTTCAACTGCTGACCTAGAGTAACAGCTTACAATGTTCAACTGCTGACATAGAGTAACAGCTTACAATGTTCAACTGCTGACCTAGAGTAACAGCTTACAATGTTCAACTGCTGACCTAGAGTAACAGCTTACAATGTTCAACTGCTTACCTAGAGTAACAGCTTACAATATTCAACTGCTGACCTAGAGTAATAGCTTACAATGTTCAACTGCTGACCTAGAGTAACAGCGTAAAACACGGTGTTCCCATCGTGCGGATGATGTGAATTTGGAGTTGTGGGCACATTGAGTAACCTTGTGATAAGTGTCTTAATAGAAATTTACGTGTTGTCGATTGATGTGAGAGCTTTGTTAAAAAGGGAATTCTATGATTAGAAGTATGGCGGTGCACTACTGTCCCTCTCAAAACCCAATTTCAAAGTAGAACTGACTGAAATGTAAAAAAAGTGTAAAGTGTATCAGCTTGGGCGGTTCTTTTTGCACATCATCCGCAAGTGCCGTTTCTAATTTTCAAAGCATGGAATGTTCAATATGTTCAATATACTGCTTGACATGGTTGTTTTTGCCATTTTCATGTTACGGAAGACACAAACCTTTGAAGCACCTGATTCAAGGAAACATAGTGAGTAGACGAACCTGCTTCAAGGAAACATAGTGAGTAGACGCTGAACACCTGCGTCAAGGAAACATAGTGAGTAGACGCACATGCGTCAAAAAAACATAGTGAGTAGAGGCTGAACACCTGCGTCAAGGAAAGATAGTGAGTAGACGCTGAACACCTGCGTCAAGGAAACATAGTGAGTAGACGCTGGACACCTGCGTCAAGGAAACATAGTGAGTAGACGCACCTGTGTCAAGGAAACATAGTGAGTAGACGCTGAACACCTGCGTCAAGAAAACATAGTGAGTAGACGCACCTGCGTCAAGGAAGCAGAGTGAGTAGACACACCTGCGTCAAAGAAACATAGTGAGTAGATGCTGAACACCTGCGCCAAGGAAACATAGTGAGTAGATGGTGAACACCTGCGCCAAGGAAACATAGTGAGTAGATGCTGAAGCACCGGCGTCAAGGAAACATACTGAGTAGACACACCTGCGTCAAGGAAACAGAGTGAGTAGACGCTGAAGCACCTGCGTCAAGGAAACATAGTGAGTAGACGCTGAAGCACCTGCGCCAAGGAAACATAGTGAGTAGATGCTGAACACCTGTGTCAAAGAAACATAGTGAGTAAACGCTGAAGCACCTGCGTCAAGGAAACATAGTGAGTAGACACTGAACACCTGCGTCAAGGAAACATAGTGAGTAGACGCTGAACACCTGCGTCAAGGAAACATAGTGAGTAGATGCTGAACACCTGCGTCAAGGAAACATAGTGAGTAGGCGCTGAAGCACCGGCATCAAGGAAACAGAGTGAGTAGACGCTGAACACCTGCGTCAAGGAAACATAGTGAGTAGACGCTGAACACCTGCGTCAAGGAAACATAGTGAGTAGACGCTGAACACCTGCGTCAAGGAAACATAGTGAGTAGGCGCTGAAGCACCAGCGTCAAGGAAACAGAGTGAGTAGACGCTGAACACCTGCGTCAAGGAAACATAGTGAGTAGACACTGAACACCTGCGTCAAGGAAACATAGTGAGTAGACACTGAACACCTGCGTCAAGGAAACATAGTGAGTAGACACTGAACCTGCTCTACTCAATAAGTGATCAACAAAGTCAATGCATACACTGAGTTGTAACCAAAAATTCATTGTTTTCTGTTGTTTCGAACTAAAAGGTCTGCAGGGTGCAGAATGAAACCTGCATATCAACTATTAGTACACATGTGCAGTTGATGCAACAAGAGTTGATATCAACTTTAGGTAGATGTAAATACGTAGCTAGAAAGTAATTCAGGATACACAACCCTACACTGTTTATACTGTTTAACTCAACCACAAACAATAGCTAGCTTAGTTTCTACAAACAGTGGCTGTCTACAACGTGGTTGTCTACCACATGGCTGTCTACCAAATGGCTGTCCACCACATGACTGTCTACCACATGGCTGTCTACCACATGGCTGTCTACCACATGCCTTTCTACAACATAGTTGTCTACCTCATGTCTGTCTACAAACAGTGGCTGTCTACAACGTGGTTGTCTACCACATGGCTGTCTACCACATGGCTGTCTACCAAATGGCTGTCCACCACATGACTGTCTACCACATGGCTGTCTACCACATGGCTGTCTACCACATGACTGTCTACAACATGGTTGTCTATCTCATGTCTGTCTACCACATGGCTGTCTACCACATGCCTGTCTACCACATGGTTGTCTACCACATGGCTGTCTACCACATGGCTGCCTACCCTATGGCTGTCTACCACATGGTTGTCTGCCACATCACTCACTACCACATGGCTGTCTACCCTATGGCTGTGTACTACATGGTTGTCTGCCACATGGCTGTCTACCACATAGCTGTCTACTGCATGACTGACTACAATATGGCTGTCTATCACATGGCTAGAGAAGTGTCAGCACCAAATCTATCATAAATTCAAATTAAAAAAATTCAGCTTTGCTTTTTATTTTATTGCTGTTGTATCATTACTTTTAACGATTGTTGAACAAATTTTAAAGCTGACATTTCTACTATTATATACACAATTTTTGCTTCCTGCTGTTTGTAGCTTCAATACACCAGCTTGCTATACGCAGTAAATGCCCTTGTTTCATTAACTAACTTTGGTATAGAGTACAGTACTGGAAAGGATTTTAGAATAACTATGGGTCAAAGTTTTATCATAATCTAAGAAGCCTCCTGTCTAATATGTACATACATTTAAAGCATTTGACTGTTTAGAATTGAAAGGTGACATAATAGGTCAGAAGGCAAAAGACTGTTGATGCATCACAAGCAAAAGTACACCATCAGGTAATCTGCCTGTAGTTTAGTTCTGATTAATGAGGGCAGATAAATATTACTTAATGACCAACTTTTTGATTGTAGCGCATAGTAGTCATTATACTAATAATACTGCAAGACAACTTCACTCATAAGTAACTATATGTCGAAGAAGTATTAAAGTTAAACATTTGTTTGCTGTACAGACATGTGTATTCAGGTGCTCGACAGGTGTCAGAAACATGTCACCCAAGCAAAAGCAGGTATTGCCCAGCCTCAACTTAAACACATCTGTTGCAGTGTCCTGACACTTTTTGGACGAGTGTCCCAAACCTGTACTGGTACATATGAATGAGTTCATTGCTCAGCCTTATGCTACGCGCAATAGGTGTATACAGTGGCTCTCCACTGTATACACATATTATGTATACACGTGTGTACGAAACCTGCATATCCAAATGTACCAAGATGTATTCCCTTGCATAGCATGTGTATACATATGTACTGAAGACTCCAATCGCATGTATACATGTGTACCAACGGTATATGGGTGTACTGATACCGGGAAAGAAAACCGCACTTTACTGTATTAAAAAATCAGCTATTGCTTAGTCTCTTTTTGTTTTGTATAGTACATACATGTATACTCTCTACTCTATACTCTCTACTCTAAACTCTAAACTCTAAACTCTATACTCTATACTCTATACTCTATACTCTATACTCTATACTCTATACTCTATACTCTATACTCTTTACTCTATACTCTATACTCTATACTCTATACTCTCTACTCTATACTCTCTACTCCATAATCTCTACTCTAAACTCTCTAATATATACTCTCTACTCTATACTCTCTACTATATACTCTCTACTTTATACTCTCTACTCTATACTCACTAATCTATACTCACTACTATATATTCTCTACTGTATGCGCTAAACCAGCAAATATATTAACGTGCAATAAACTCCACTAGATAAACCATTTAATAGCTTCATTAAGTTATAATTTCCAGATGATTATTCAGCAAGGGCATATCTGCCATCATTGCTGGTCGTACTAACCCTTGCAAAGGTGGAATGGCATCGAGAGTTGAAAAAGATTTCCGTGACGCATCAGTGCCTGCTGTATTCTCAAATTTAAGAGACACCTGACAGGTGTTGACAGGATGTTGGTTGATGGCGGCAATCATCAATCCTGGCCAATCAGGTGCTGACACAGTATATATGTTTACCAGATAGTCCTCACTCTCATGCTGTATCCATAAATTATAACAGTTTTTTGTTCATAATTACATAGTTTACCTGTTTACTTGTAACATTTAAAAATGCCTAAATTTTACAAGTTTACTGTTTATATGAGCATTTTACATGTTTACAAATGTATAATATATAATCACACAAAACTAGGTCGAGACATGCTGGTATTAATCTATATAGAAGTATGCCGCCTGTTATAAAATATTTTACACTTTGTCCAGCCATCTTTCTTTTAATCCGTACAAAATATATAATTCACCAAATTATAATATTTTACTGTAAGGCAAATAAACACTGCAAATCCTCAACTACACATTTTAGGAACAAATGTTCTCATGTAAGATTATAGTTATCACGTAGTTATCATCTTACTGTGTATGAAATATTTTCTGTGATGTTGCCTAACATAATTTTATATGACAACATTGTTCATATCATACTATAGCCTATATTATATTATATTGTATTGTATAATATTTTGTTATGTTATACTTTGATATATTACGCAGAATTATATTATAACATAAAATATTCTATTGTATTTTATAATGCTACATCATATTGTTTTGTGTTACATCATTTTATTCAAACTTACAAGGTATATTTTCAGAGAATGATCATTAAAAGTACATTGCTACATTGTATCAGGTAGTAGGCTATGGCTATATTGTATCAGCAGTCTTTCATCGATAGTAGGCTATGGCTATATTGTATCAGCAGTCTTTCATCGATAGTAGGCTATGGCTATATTGTATCAGCAGTCTCTCATCGATAGTAGGCTATGGCTATATTGTATCAGCAGTCTTTCATCAATAGTAGGCTATGGCTATATTGTATCAGCAGTCTTTCATCGATAGTAGGCTATGGCTATATTGTATCAGCAGTCTTTCATCGATAGTAGGCTATGGCTATATTGTATCAGCAGTCTTTCATCGATAGTAGGCTATGGCTATATTGTATCAGCAGTCTTTCATCGATAGTAGGCTATGGCTACATTGTATCAGCAGTCTTTCATCGATAGTAGGCTATGGCTACATTGTATCAGCAGTCTTTCATCGATAGTAGGCAATGGCTATATTGTATCAGCAGTCTTTCATCGATAGTAGGCTATGGCTATATTGTATCAGCAGTCTCTCATCAATAGTAGGCTATGGCTATATTGTATCAGCAGTCTCTCATCGATAGTAGGCTATGGCTACATTGTATCAGCAGTCTTTCATCGATAGTAGGCTATGGCTACATTGTATCAGCAGTCTTTCATCGATAGTAGGCTATGGCTATATTGTATCAGCAGTCTTTCATCGATAGTAGGCTATGGCTATATTGTATCAGCAGTCTTTCATCGATAGTAGGCTATGGCTACATTGTATCAGCAGTCTTTCATCGATAGTAGGCTATGGCTACATTGTATCAGCAGTCTTTCATCGATAGTAGGCAATGGCTATATTGTATCAGCAGTCTTTCATCGATAGTAGGCTATGGCTATATTGTATCAGCAGTCTCTCATCGATAGTAGGCTATGGCTATATTGTATCAGCAGTCTCTCATCGATAGTAGGCTATGGCTACATTGTATCAGCAGTCTTTCATCGATAGTAGGCTATGGCTACATTGTATCAGCAGTCTTTCATCGATAGTAGGCTATGGCTATATTGTATCAGCAGTCTTTCATCGATAGTAGGCTATGGCTATATTGTATCAGCAGTCTCTCATCGATAGTAGGCTATGGCTATATTTGTTTCAACTGTTTAATTGTTCATATTTTGTCAGTCATTGTTACAGACTATGTTACAATGATCGAGGTGCCCAACGAGACACTACTGTAATTGAACCACACTTTTATTTTTCTGGGCCACACATGATTTTGTACCAGATAGATTTATCTCAAAATAACAATTAAATAATAAACAACACCAAAGTCCTTCAGTTGTTTTACAGACAGACTTCTGCTTATTTTAATGAGATTTGTAAATAATAAAATGTTTTTATGTTGTTAGAAAGTACTCAAACATTTTATTATTATTGATTGACAGTTGGCTGCAAACTTAATTTAGTTTCACAAATTCTAAAGAAGTAACAGAGCCAAATATATCTAACAACAACTGTCAATTAATCCCCAAATAAAAAGAACATCAGCTCTTTTTCTGATATTCAGATATTTAAACAGATCCTTGCATGTCACATGTATGAGCTACATGTAGTTTATGTTTTAGTAGACTTGCATCTTATTTTAATTTACAATCAAAATTTTTCAAAAAAATTCTTACTTTCGTTTACCATTATTCTAAGGAAGCAATCAACTGCAAAATTTGTGCAACCACTGATCATTAAAAAGGCCTTTGGAAAACCTAATAGTTCAGCTTGCATATATCTTTGGCTTAGTGTTTGTTTATCATGAGAACTTAGTGTAGCCTAGAACTTCAATGTGATTTAGATAGAAATGGTTCTGAAATAGATTTCGGAATTATAATGAGTTCAATTGTTATATACATTGTATCTTGTTCTTGAAATGAGTTGAAACTCCCCATAAACTTTTGCAAAAATTTCAAGCAAAATTTTTCGAAGTAGCAATATTTGCCTAGCGAAACTTGTTTGACTTTACTGTGTGGCTTTATGTATGGAACTGTGAACTCCTTTCTGAATATTTAGCCTGAATAAAAACTTGTTTGTTCATTTGTAGGTTGGTTATTCCCACAAAAAAATTACCTGCCTATTTCCTAATCCTGAACTACCACCATCTCAAGTACTTATCTAGAATTGTGCTGTCAGAACTGGGTGCCCAATGCATTTATTGCTTTTTTAAAATCATCTTTAAGCATGGCTGACTCTGCACTGAACAGGCAGAATCGCAGTTGACAATTGAAGTTAATTTCATACTTTTGGCAGTCTTTGAAGCCAACTCATCACTTTAGCTGAGATTTGATTTTGAGACATATGTATTTGAAAGTTTCCATTTATCAGGTGTTCAATGTGTTTATAGGTATTTAGAAGAGATTATGTTAGACAGATAAACACCTATTGCTAGTCGCGATAAATATCCAGGTCATTAATATTTTGGCTAACTCAATGATGACAAATGTCTGCTTTTCTAATGTACAAATGTTTGAAGTTGTACAAGCAAAACTTACGACCTGAGCCATGTGAAGTCAGCTCACAGCCTCTATTGTTCATTTGTTTGTACATTATATTTACTAGTACACATGACTGTCTTATGCACCGTGAGAGATCATCATGAGTAATCAGTATTTACCCAAAGACGAACATGCAAAATTTTTTAGTGAATTTCATCAGCGAGTATTGCTATTTTTCTATCAATTCTGATTGCTTTTGATGTTTGAGGTCATCTGAAGGTCATCCGAATGTCAGGATGTTTCAAGATCAAAATCGATGATCCGAAACCATAAAAATTCACAGATAAAACGAAAGTGCGATTATGATGCTTATAATAGTTGCAAAGAGACCAACGGAATAACGCTGCAAATTGAACATAATAGACTATGTCAACTATGATGATGATACCAACTGATGATGTCATTTCACACGTGGTTCTCATCTGAGGGCTTTAATAGCAATGAAGTTTGTCAATTTTAATCTTGCAACATCCTGATAGTCAGATTACCTCAAACATAAAAAATGACAGAAAAGTACCGACACTTTTTGATAAAATATCTGAAAATTGTAGGTAAGTTCATACTTAATTATTTCTTTGCACCCAAATTAATTTTTTTACCAGAAAATAATTATATAGATATAATTATATAGACATAATGATATAGACATAATTATATAGACATAATTATATAGACATAATTATATAGACATAATTATATAAACATAATTATATATACATAATTATATAGACATAATTATAGAGACATAATCATATAGACATAATTATATAGACATGATTATATAGACATAATTATATAGACATAATTATATAGACATAATTATACAGACATATTTATATAGACATAATTATATAGACATAATTATATAGACATAATTATGTATACATAATTATAAAGACATAATTATATAGACATAATTATATAGACAAAATTATATAAACATAATTATAGAGACATAATTATATAGACATAATTATATAGACATGATTATATAGACATAATTATATAGACATAACTATATAGACATTATTATATAGACATAATTATATATCCATAATTAAATAAACAGAATTATATAGACATAATTATACAGACATAATTATATAGACATAATTATATAGACATAATTATATAAACATAATTATATAGACATAATTATATAGACATAATTATATAGACATAATTATATAGACATAATGATACAGACATAATTATATAGACATAATTATATATACATAATTATAAAGACATAATTATATATACATAATTATATAGACATAATTATATAGACATAATTATATAGACATAATTATATAGACATAATTATAAAGACATAATTATATAGACATGATTATATAAACATAATTATATAGACATATTTATATAAACATAATTATATAGACATAATTATATAGACATAATTACATAGACATAACTATATAGACATAATTATATAAACATAATTATATAGACATAACTATATATACATAATTATATAGACATAATTATATAGACATAATGATACAGACATAGTTATATAGACATAATTATATATACATAATTATAAAGACATAATTATATATACATAATTATATAGACATAATTGTACAGACATAATTATATAGACATAATTATATAGACATAATTATTTAGACATAATTATATAGACATGATTATATCGACATAATTATGTATACATAATTATATAGACATAATTATATAGACATAATTATATAGACATAATTATATAGACATAATTATATAGACATAGTTATATAGACATAATTATATAGACATAATTATATAGACATAATTATATAGACATAATCATATAGACATAATTATAGAGACATAATTATATAGACATAATTATATAGACATAATTATATATACATAATTATATAGACATAATTATATAGACATAATTATATAGACATAATTATATAGACATAATTATATAGACATGATTATATAGACATAATTATGTATTCAATAAAACCTAATACTTGTCAGGAGTGCATATAAATTGCTATAACTTTTTAACCACCCAATCTATAAAAAAAATTTATACCGAGCTGATTATTATAAAATTTTACATTTGCTGATGTCGTGAAAAATACCACAAATGCAAAATGAGAATGAACACTTTTTTGCCACTTTTGAAAAGACTGTGAGCATGTTCGTGTCGGACGATTTATCAATATTATTAAAGTTTAGTAGTTAATGACATTGTTATTACTGATAAAAAAGGAAAGATAACTCTGAGTAGTCATATTGTTTAATAGCAATCACCCAAAGTCCATAGATCAAAAATTAGTAAAACTTCAAACTCCTGTAATGCTTTTCGCATGACTGGTCATTACTAACAATAAATTCCGATAAGAAATAAGATTTTTCTAAGCGAAACTATGCTCAGGATAAATTATTAACTATTATTAAATTATTATTAATTTTTATTAGCTCAACGTATGCAGATAATTATTTCCTTTTGCTTAAGTACAAATATAATAGGGTAGTTCAGCATTTCAAGTGCCGAGCTGTAAACCGGAAAACTGAGTCTAATTCCAGTGTGATGCAATTTTATTCCTAACATTCTTGGCGTGGTTTCACACAGATGGACAAACAGATGGGCAAATGGACAAACAGATGGACAGACAGACAGAAAGACAGACACTGCTCTTATTACAGTATAGAGGTTGGCATGAGAACCAGCATTCTGTCAATCTCACTAATACCAGGAAAGGAAAAACTGAATAGGAGTTAAATGAGGATGTGGTATGAACTGGTTATTGTGGCTGATCACCATGTAACATCTGTATGTTAATAACTTCATTTGTAAAATAATTGCATTAATGATTAAGTTATATAATTGTATAGTGATTAACTTGAAATCTGCATTAAATTACAAACTTAGTTTGTCAAATAATCACAATAATAATTGAATCATTGAATTAGACTTTTTAAAAGTTAAATTACATCACTAAATTATCAAGTAAAGATTAAAAAAAACTGAATTAATAAACAGATTAATAAATTATTTGCAAGAAGAAATGCATTAAATTAAATTAATCATTAAATTTCCAATTAAAATTTTTACAAATTTTGCATTAACATAAATTACTAATGAATAATTTAATGAGCAGTTTAATGCAACTGTTAATGTGGTCAATTATATAAACCACCAAGATTAGCGCCAGCTATCATATGGGCGGGTTTAATGATTGAGCTCTGTTTGGATCGTGCTAGCCTGGGTTTCGGGGCCAACGCAGTTGCCTTATTAGGTTTTGGAAAACATAACTCGCTGTTATCGTGTCATTAGCTCATTCAGTCAGTAGGCCCCCGCGGTTCACAATAGCAAACATTGAATTTCTACAATGTAGGGGTAACACCTAACGAAAAAAATTGATCCATGGAAAATAAAACATTTCAAATTACCTACTTTTATTAATTTTGAAATTGACAAGGGTCGTAGTATTTGCTTATAGTTGAATATAATTTACCCAAAATCACTCAAACAGCGGCCTTTTTTCCCTAGTTTTTGATTAATATTTTGCTACCCCTACTACAAAATGACAAAATATTTTATTGTTGTCGCATTGTTTTACCTAGCCAATAAGATGGGACAGCAGGCAAAGCTGTGCAGTGTAGTTTTCATACTCAAAATCTAAATATAAAACCGAATTTGGACATTTTTACGATTGCGACTATCAATATTACGAATTCTTGTGAATAGCAATTGACTGATCATAACGATGACAATATTGGACAACTATATTTGTTTGACAAGAAAATAAAACAAAAAGATCAGTAAAATAACCATTATCGTTCATAATATTTGTAAATATACAAAGGGCTTTATTCAGCATATTTGTTTGGTCGGATGCCGTGTTTGGGTTCATCCCAAAAGATTTCGATCATTAGGCCTCGCCCACATGAGTCCCATCGCCTATCCTGTGGGGGTTGTATATCATTGAGGTGGCTAATTAATTGACCACAACTAGGGCATTATCACCCCTCAACAATGAGCACCGTAAGCAGACCAAAAAGGAAACATGTTAAAACTAGCCTATTAGCTATTAAAATTGGAGTGACAATTTTTACGTTAATTATTTTGAGTTAAATGGCAAAGTACACTTTTTTATTGTCAATCAAAAGTGACAAACTAAAACTAGTAAAAATAAACTTTTAAAATATTGACAAAACACAACTTTTTGAGGGTATTATGTGGGCAAGTTTTACTAATTGCCTGAATCTGAAGTGCTGTGATATAGACATCTAAAGCTTTAATTCTTACGAACTTTACGCTGATCCACTTTTCATGATCTAAGAGTTGTTAGAGCATAATGTTTAATATCTTTATCATACACACAAATCACATGGAATAGTTGTTTCTCGTAAACAGTTTTAAAATTATTTGCTTACAATTTCCAGTTTGACATATTATTATTTATTATGATTTAATTATAAACTGTCATGGTGTGATGGTTACTTACCAATTCATCTCGACCTTTCGCCAAGATGAATCTTAAAGTTTGATAGAGGTACTGAGACTTTGGCTCGTTGCAGACTTTCACTCTCACAGGTCTTGAAGAGTATGTCACGAGTGCAAAGTATGTTTCTACTGTAAAATCAGAGTGAATGGTCGATGAAACCTGTGAGCTATCTGAAGATTGGATTAATAAATCTTATCAGGACCAAGCCTAATTTATACTATTGACAGATAACTGAGATGTATCTGTATTATTTACTATGGTTCCATGAAGCTAGAGTGCAGCTGTGACTTGGTTTGTCAGTTTATATCCAGTCTAAGATGGTTTATTATAATATATTATTATATATTATAATACTGTAATACTATGTTTTATCAGCCTCAAGATGAAAACGGTAAAAAGCTAAAAGTCAAGTAAGTTTGTTACTCACAAGTTTTTATCAAACTCCGCAATGTCTTTCGCTTGCGAAAGACAGAAATGGCACTTATGAACGTTGCACTAGCTAGTCCATTTTAAACAATTTCTACACTTCAGCCATTCCTTTTTCATTTTGTCGAAACAAGACAGCTATGTCATGATCTTGGGCAAAAATTGCTTACCCTTTTAACAAAGCGCTTGCATTAATTCGCAGAATGCGAATTAAAACTCTTATTGCACTTCCATTCAATGTGCGCACAACTCCAGATATCGAATTCTCACCATCAACACAATGGAAACAAGGTAAGTCTTACTGAGGGGTTTCCAGAAGCTAGTTTGAACAATGAATCAATGATACAGTCTGCACAGACCAAGTATAACTCTCCTACTGTGATGTTATAGAGTTGCCCTGCATTGTATTATATATAATAGCTAAATTGACTTTCCTTTTCGCAACTTTGTCTATTTCTTCTCACCTCAGAAACTTAGTCTATTTCTGCTCACCTAAGGAACTTAGTCTATCGCTGCCAACCTAAGGAACTTAGTCTATTGCTGCCTACCTAAAAACTGAGTGAGTCATAAATGACAACCAAATAGATATTAATAAAGATTAGTCCCTGCAGTCCCCGTTCCCAACCAACTGAGCGAGTCAGTGACCCTTCAAACACTCAGAATGATAAAAAAACTGCCCAGCTATAGCTTTGTTTTGTTTGTTCCATGTGTTTAAAAATTGAAAGAATAAAATTTATGAATTTACGTTGTGTTTTTCACCCGGACAACACTGGCTATATCCGCATGCCTTGTATTGAGGTGCTCAAAAGTTTTTGTAAGTCAAGGGAAATAAATAAAATTGCAATCAACCTAGTTTTTAGTAGAAGAAATGGTCAGTTTTGAATTTTTGCCACAAATGTGGTTATCAGCCTAAAGCTAAATTCTTTGGAAATTGTAAGCAGATATATATAGTATGCAAGTCAAGTGCACCAATCGTTATATACCCAACTGCTAAAGTGCACCAACCGTTATATATCCAACTGCTAAAGGTCCAGAAGTAAACCCTGTATTTCCCTGGATTCAGAAGCGTGGTCAGATAAAGCTTGTGAACACCACCAGCATTTGTGCAAGTTACTATACTCATATCTTCTTGGATGATTATGATTATACCCAAATGGTCTCCGGTTGTGCGATTTTTTCTAAATAATAATATCAATATGCTGAATGAAGACACTAAGTGATGGTAATATAGTCAGTGTATGCGTTCAACTTTAGAACTAAAACAAGGCAGTCTATTAAAACTTAGCAATTCAATTCGCTGAGATGTAAAAAGTCATATTCTATAAAAGATCTTTCAGAACTTATTTTCATTATCAAGATTCATTCCCTCTGCTGCATAGACGGCGGTTTGTCTCTCTCTGCTGCATGTATGGTACTTTATCTCTCTCTGCTGCATGTACGACACTTTATCTCTCTCTGCTGCATGTACGACACTTTATCTCTCTCTGCTGCATGTACGGCACTTTATCTCTCTCTGCTGCATGTACGGTACTTTATCTCTCTCTGCTGCATGTACAGTACTTTATCTCTCTCTGCTGCATGTACGGCACTTTATCTCTCTCTGCTGCATGTACGGTACTTTATCTCTCTCTGCTGCATGTATGGCACTTTATCTCTCTCTACTGCATGTACAGTACTTTATCTCTCTCTGCTGCATGTACGGTACTTTATCTCTCTCTGCTGCATGTACGGCAATTTATCTCTCTCTACTGCATGTACGGCACTTTATCTCTCTCTGCTGCATGTACGGCACTTTATCTCTCTCTGCTGCATGTACAGTACTTTATCTCTCTCTGCTGCATGTACGGTACTTTATCCCTCTCTGCTGCATGTACGGTACTTTATCCCTCTCTGCTGCATGTACGGCACTTTATCTCTCTCTGCTGCATGTACGGCACTTTATCTCTCTCTGCTGCATGTACGGTACTTTTTCCCTCTCTGCTGCATGTACGGTACTTTATCTCTCTCTGCTGCATGTACGGTACTTTTTCTCTCTCTGCTGCATGTACGGTACTTTATCTCTCTCTGCTGTATGTACGGCACTTTATCTCTCTCTGCTGCATGTACGACACTTTATCTCTCTCTGCTGCATGTACGACACTTTATCTCTCTCTGCTGCATGTACAGTACTTTATCTCTAACCAGATTTATCCTAAAACTTAATGTCCTGCGACCATCTGCGGGTGAGATTTGGCATAGGTGTAATTGTTTATGGATGCCCTTCCTAACACCACCATTGATCCTTCTATGATTCGTACCACTGACACCCTGATTATATGCCAGCACACTAACCACTTAACTACAGCTGCCGGGACTACTAGGTAAGTACTGTACGTACCTAGGTAAGTAAGTACTCAGCTATAAGGGCGGTAAACTTATGCGCATACATCAGCCATGACTTGTAAATCTTTCAAAATATAAATATTTATACGGAGAAAAAATAAACAATAATTATGTGTCAAAGCATTATTTTTTGATCAGAAAACATCAATTTTGTCACTTTCATTGAAGGACAGATTTAATTAAATTGATAGTATAATCATGAGTTTTGTCAAAAATGTGCTATATGGAGATTTATTTGCAAAAAGGAAACAATGTATTAATTGACTGCTATTTACAACCAAAAATAATTTTCAGACAAGTCAAAATGACATTATAATTACATACAACAACTTTTAACTAATGCTTGATAAGGCCCACAACTCCACTTCTAACGTTATCAAGCTGAAAGGTTTTTGGAGACCTTTCAGCAGATAAACAGATTTTAGCAAACCTTTCAAAGAATAAAGAACCTTTCAGTAAAAATATAAATATCAAAGATAAATCAATAAATATAACTAACATGATATAAATAGTACAATTAACAGCAGTGGGTCTATATTATTATAATACATATTAATATATTATATATTAATATTTTATCTATTAATATATTAAGAGTAAGTATAGTATATATAAGTGTACTATATATTATACATTAATATTTTATATAGTAATATATTAATATATTAAGTCTTGGCATATTATATATAAGTTTACTATATATTTTTATGCTATATATTAGTATATTATGTATTATTATATATTAGTATTTTATATATTATTACAGAAATATTAGTGTATTATACAGGTATTATACTGCTATATCATATATTAAAGTTTTATATATTTACATAATATATATTAGTATATTATATACTAGTGAAATATACCTGTACATTATATATTATATTATATATCGGTGTATTATATATTAGTACTTTATATACTGGTTCCTTTTCATGTTATTGTATTATATTCTATCAGCAAATCATGAAACAAGTTAAACCGTTTTACTGACAAAGTGCGAATAGAATAGACTTTGGTGAGATTGCAGTGAGACACACTGCAATCTCACCAAACTACTATACTGCTATACAGCTATTCTTCTATACCTCTACATTACTACACTGCTATATTGTTACATTGCTATACATTGCTATACACTACTGTACTGCTCCACTGCTATACCGCTATACCGTTACACTGCTACACTGCTATACTGCTATACTACTACTCTTCTATACCGCTCTACTGCTACACTGCTATACTGCTATACTACTCTTCTATACCGCTCTACTGCTACACTGCTATACTGCTATACTGCTATACTACTACTCTTCTATACCGCTATACTGCTGCACTGCTATACTGCTATACTGCTATACTGCCACACTGCTATACCGCTACACTGCTAAACTGCTACACTGCTATACTGCTACGCTGCTATACCGCTACACTGCTACACTGCTATACTGCTACACTGCTATACTACTATTATAATAGTATAGTGCACCAGGCTAAAAGGCATAGCTACAAAATACAACTGAATTAAATATATCTAAATGCATTTAATGACTAATCAAATAGAGCAGATGCCTTGATGAAATTCGGACATCTGCTCTATTTGATTAGCCATTTATTGCATTTAGATATGTTTAATTCAGTTGTATTTTGTAGTTACGCCTTTTAGCCTTTCTCTCTTGCTCTCTCGCTCTCTCACTCTCTCTCTCGCGCTCTCTCGCGCTCTCTCGCGCTCTCTCGCGCTCTCTCGCGCTCTCTCGCGCTCTCTCTCTCTCGCTCTCTCGCTCTCTCTCTCGCTTTCTCGCTCGCTCTCTCTCTCGCTCTCTCTTGCTCTCTCTCTCTTTCTCTCTTACTCTCTCTCTCTCTTTTGCTTTCTCTCGCTCTCTCGCGCTCTCTCTCTCTCTCGCTCTTTCGCTCTCTCGCTCTCTCTCTTGCTCGCTCTCTCTCTCGCTCTTATGCTCTTTCTGACTCTCTCTCGTGCTCTCTTTCTTGCTCTCTGGCTTTCTCTTGCTCTCTCTCTCTCGCTCTCTTGTTCTCTCGCTCTCTCGCTCTCTCTTGCTCTCTCGCTCTCTCTTGCTCTCTCGCTCTCTCTCGCTCTCTCGCTCTCTCTCTTACTCTCTCTTACTCTCTCTCGCTCTCTTGCTCTCTCGCTCTCTCTCTCTCACGCTCTCTCGCTCTCTTTCTCGCTCTGTCACGCTCTCTCTTGCTTTCTCGCTCTCTCTCGCTCTCTCTTGCTCTCTCGCTCTCTCTCTCGCTCTCTCGCGCTCTCTCTCGCTCTCTCTCTCACTTTCTTGCTCTCTCTCTTGCTCGCTCTCTCGCTCTCTCTCTCTTGCTCGCTCTCTCTCGCTCTTTTGCTCTTTCTGGCCCTCTCTCTCATGCTCTCTCTCTTGCTCTCTCTTGCCCTCTTTTGCTCTCTCTCTCTCGCTCTCTCTCTATCTCTCTCTCGCTTTCTTGCACTCTCGCTCTTCCTCTCTCGCTCTCTTTCTTACTCTCTTACTATCTTACTCTTATCATCTCAGCTCACTCAGCCGGCGTGCATTTACAAGAATTTCTAAAGTTCAAAGGTTTCATTTTTCACCAGCCTTATTGAAAATTCAAAAGTACTTTTGAGCTCAACTCTGTACATACGGAGCAATTTGAGAAGAAAATACATCGAGTTGAACCGCCTGTTCAACGTCTACTTCAAGGCTTTGATATTGTGATTCATCGTCTCCCCAGGGCATGGCGATGATCGTAGAAGTTTTTGACCAATTTTCACGAACCTGAAGAGAGGTTAAGGCTTCAAAATATCTAAAAATAGAATTAGTATTTAGATATATATTTGACTTTGTCTATACACGAGTATGACTTCTATAAAGACAGGCTTCTTATTAAACAATTTGTCTGAAAGTTTGTATGAGGCTTCTTTTGATACTCCAAGTTATTAATCAGCTTTTTAGCTCATTTTCAGTGAGATAGCAGACAGCATGTGTGTCAGCAGCATGTGTGTCAGCAGCATGTGTGTAGGCAGCATGTGTGTAGGCAGCATGTGTGTAGGCAGCATGTGTGTAGGCAGCATGTGTGTAGGCAGCATGTGTGTAGGCAGCATGTGTGTAGGCAGCATGTGTGTAGGCAGCATGTGTGTAGGCAGCATGTGTGTAGGCAGCATGTGTGTAGGCAGCATGTGTGTAGACTTTCGACAACAATGCAGGAGCGAGCTGATTGAGGGCAGTTGTCCTTAATCAGTGTGACGGGCATTCTCATTTTATGATTGCCAGTTGAGCCTGGGCTTGCTTAGAGTAGGGCTTCTCTTTCACATCAAATAGGCCATAGGTAATGCATGCAGCTCTGACAGGCTGTCCTTATATCAACTATTCCTTTGAGCAAAAGGTTAATTTGTCATGAAATATTGTTCTAATCAAAGCAAAAGTTAATTTGCAGAACCAGACGGCAGTCGATTACAAATACTTATAGACTTCTTGTAGTCTTGCATCAAACATTCGTACTGAAAAAATAGTATAGGAGCGATTATAGGATTCCATAAAAGATTGTTCTGTACAGGATTTGAACTCATTGCATTCACCTGACTAGACAGCTACTTGCACTGGTCAACTGTCCTCTGGCTTTCTGCCAGGTTTGCGGCACACACAGTGATGAGCAGAAGGTCTTTAATTTCCGATCAGATATTTTGCTGGCAGATGTTAGAGATACTTCAGGGTAAACTCAGCAACAGGATGGAGTTTTGAAACCAAGTATTTTCATATGGTGGAAGGCGTGGATGTGGAAACGCACAGTGTTGATGTAGACTAACTTACAGATACACGACGTATAGTGTAGATGTACATGTATGTCAGCGATATAGCTGGCTATTGGCACTTTGTCAAAGTCAGCTACTCCTGATAGATATGGGTTTGCTTCCCATCTAAATCTTTCTGCCTCCAATTGACCAGCGCTGAAATTAAACTAACTAGACTTCTGGTAACTTATTGATTAAATATAAACATACACAATATTTTAGTAGACTTGATAATGAAGTATGATAAGGTACATGTATATTCTATCATTTGCGATTGTTTTTGAATTTTGAGGTGATCTGATTTCTAACATGTTTTAAGATTAAAATAGACCAAACGTGATCACAGTTTAACCACTCAGATCAAGTGAGAGTGTGATTATGACATTTATAGTTTCAAAGAGACAGACAGAATAGAGACGGGTAACGCTGTGACTTGAATGCGATAGCCGATATCAACAACATGTATAGCAACTATAGCAACTATTGCAACTATAGCAACGATAGCAATGACTAACATCATTTCGCAACACCTTTGCATCATTTAACCTATATCATTTTTTGTAAATTTTAATTTTAAAACATTCTGACAGGCGGTTCACCTCAAATTTCCAAAACTTTAATAAAGGTTGTCGATACTGTCTGATACAATCTACAGAAGTTTTTAATTTTTATGCGAATTCGTTTTCAATATTCTTTGGCAAAATATCAATGACTGAAAAGCATTTAGTGAAGAATCTAGGGAGCAAGTTTCTTGCAAGTTAACAAATGGCAGCAACTAAACCCTATTCTGAAGTGTTAAAGCTAGAGGAGACACCAAAGACACTCTGATGAGAGGCTGCTAGCTTGCTAAGATTTGCTTAAAATCATAAAAGCCATAACTCGCGCGTCTAAAGACACACTTTGGTTGGAAGAAAAAACCCATCTCAACTGGATTTAAACTCATGGCTGTTGGCTTTGTAGACCAAAACAATCACCTGCAACAGTCGACCACATTGCTGTATTTGGGAAATTATAAGTGTGCCGTCACTTGTTACAGCTGTCAATCTCTCATGACTGATTGAGCTGCCACTGCAGTACTAGTATGTAGGAAACAAAGCGCAAGCAGATAGTGTTGGTTTTGTAATTTTTGCAATAATTTTCTGAATATTATTCAACTCAGAAATTCAAATATGATGCCATAAAAGGTTTTACAAGATAAGACAGTGTTAAAGCAAACATTTAATTTTTTTCCAGACGTACTTTGTTAGTGCCAAACCTACCATCTACAAAGCAAAAGCTACTATTTCTAAAGCAAAAGCTATCATGTCTCAAAGCAAAAGCTGTCATTTACAAAGCAAAAGCTAACATCACTCAAAGCCAAAGCTATCATTTACAAATCAAAAGCTATCATGTCTCAAAGCAAAAGCTATCATTTACAAAGCAAAAGCTATCATCTCTCAAAGCAAAAGCTATCATTTACAAAGCAAAAGCTATCATGTCTCAAAGCAAAAGCTATCATTTACAAAGCAAAAGCTATCATCTCTCAAAGCAAAAGCTATCATTTACAAAGCAAAAGCTATCATGTCTCAAAGCAAAAGCTATCATTTACAAAGCAAAAGCTATTATGTCTCAAAGCAAAAGCTATCATTTACAAAGCAAAAGCTATCATGTCTCAAAGCAAAAACTATCATTTACAAAGCAAAAGCTATCATGTCTCAAAGCAAGAGCTATCATTTACAAAGCAAAAGCTATCATGCCTCAAAGCAAAAGCTATCATTTACAAAGCAAAAGCTATCATGTCTCAAAGCAAAAGCTATCATCTCTCAAAGCAAAGATACTATGGCTAAATGCAGAAGCTATATTACTAACTTTGCAAAGTCGCTTACACTCATCCAAAACATTCCTCCTACTCCCATCTTTCCTGTAGCTGGCATGTCTTCTTGTGCTACGGAGTCCCACTTTTTACTTTCCAGGCTCCAATCTCCTTTGTACTGTACTGCGGCACTAGGGTCCCTTATAAGCAGAAGTCTGTGGGAAGAAACAGAGTTCACTGCAGTTCATTAGAAGTTTTGGTCACATACAGTAAACCCAATCGAGCTAAATATAGATAAGATGAGATTATCCTAAAGCTGAATAATTGTTATCTAAGGAGAAATGCGTGTGTAGCGGATACATTATGTTTTCAGTATGCGGGTTATGTGTATTTGGAGTTGTTCGCACATTGAGTTCTCAAGCAATACATGTTTCAATATACATTCTCATGATGCGGATTACTGCGGCGGCTTTGTTAATGTTGTGGCGGCGCACTCCTTTCTCATCAAATCAAAATATAAATCAATAGAAATCATTAAAGTGTAGAATATGTTTGAAATGGAATAGCTTGCATGACACTTTCATGCATATCATTTACATGTGCCGTTTCTATCGTTTGCAAGCTTGAAGCATTTGATGAAAATTGGTGAGCAACAAAACTCGCATGATTCGTAGGTTTTTGTTGTTTCTATTTTGTGGATCGACCGTGTCATCTATGTGCAGATGGTGAGCATTTGCACTACTATTGCTTTTCTTAATTTCAATCTAAATAGATGTGCAGGCAAACTAAATAGAAAATGAATTTTTTTTGTTGACTTTAATTAACTTTTTACACATTTACACAAGTATAGAGTAATTCCTCGTTTGTACAAGTGGTTGGAAACTGGCTTGAAAAAGGCATTGAGCAAGATTTGAGGATTTATGATTTTTGCTATATATATTTTTGTCCCTTTATGTCGAACTGGTAGAGAGTCAATGATAGGGAGTGAAAGGCAAATAAATATCTACAGCTTTTTTATTAATGATTTTTAAAAAGGATCACAGTAAACCGTCTGCTTAAAAAATACTCTACTTTTATGAAATTTTCAAGTTGAAAAAATTCTTTCGAAAGTTTTTTGTTTCGTTTGACGTAATACCTTTCTAGATACAAAATACTGAATGACCTTTTTGCTTATCTGGGTACAAAATGTTTCACTCAATTGCTAGCAAAAGACAGTAAACGGCCAGTGCTGCGTTTGTTATACAAACTTGGAGTTATCCTACGTTGCATACAGAGTAGAACAACTTTAGTTTCTAGCAATTTAGGTTCTGTATTTTATGCATGAGGCCGAAATCTTTCTCCTTGAGCCGACATAAATAAATCTTTCTACTAGCTTTATTAAAATCATTTACTCTGAGCAAACCGCAACCAAGACTACGGTACCGCACTCACCTCTTCTAACTACTGTTCTCCCTCTTCTCTCAGACATAGCCTCTCCTAGACAACCACCAAATGTAAGCAAACACATGACTGGTAGTTTTTGTTTGTTATATCTGTTTTCTTTCTTTTTTTCACACATAATTTTTCTATTCATTACATAGTAATATTGGTCTAGCAGGTGAGTATTACAGGTTTTAACCACAGCATGTATATATATATAATTTATATACACGTTATACACGAGTTTTGTAGAGGTTTGTAACAGATCAGGGCAGTTGTGTAGTGAAATTGGACTCTGTTTACAAAACTCTTTATTGGAGAAACAGCTTTAAGAATGAATAAGCTTTGTGAGTAGAGGTAGCGTTGAACCTGCTGAGTATCTATATTAGTTAGGAATGATTCTGAGTAGACAATAAACGATTTGAAGCGGACTACAAATTTTCTTTTTCAACTAAAACTAGCTGAGTTCATTTCAAGTTTTACTTTAAAAGCTTGTGACGTGGTTATGTTTTCAGGAAGAGAATGATCAGAAGGATATAATGCTTAAATATAATATAATGTTATAATTGTAATATAATGTAGAATAATATAATAATTATAACACATACTATTACAATAATTATTTCACGTATCTTAGTAATTTCTATCTACCTAATTGACCAAATATTAACAAAAACAAAGAAAATGTTAAGGCTAACCGTGCTCCTTCTGGTAGTTCTGTTGTAGTAAGTATGCCGTATGAATGCATGGGACGGAGAGCTAACTTGTCATATTCCTGTTGTGCATATTTCATATAGATAGTTGCTGCATGAAGTACATTCCTTTTTTCCGCACTTGCTATGTAACTAAATGCACTGTTTCCGTATTCTATGGAACAGAAAAACTAACATCTTTAGCCCTGAGCAGATAAATGTAAGCCTTCATAATATAAATTACCATGCTAAATTAAGATGCCTAAAGCCAATGAAATATTTGTACTTATCAGAAGCCTTTGACCTATTGCAATGCTCTAGGACTTCAAAATCCAGACTAAAAAGCAAAGGCGTCTAGGCAAGTATAGGCAAGTCTAGGCAAGTCTAGGCAAGTCTAGGCAAGTCTAGGCAAGTCTAGGCAAGTCTAGGCAAGTCTAGGCAAGTCTAGGCAAGTCTAGGCAACCTAGCTGGATATTGCAGTAAGTGGGCAGGGAGAGCAATAAAGGCTACTATAATATACTTATAGATTGACTAGTCGAATGCCTGACGGTGCAAGGGTATTAAAAACAGATTATATATTGTGGCAGATTATGTAGTTGCCTGCCACTTGTCATTAGCAAGGCACATTGCCAATGGCTAATTTAAGTAAGCCAGTTTCCATATTAGTAAACTTATTAATAAGAGCCATGAGGGCAAGCTTTAGTGATGTTGCACGGTAACGCTGAGTCGCAATGCGTATTTCACCAGCTAGTCACCTCGCTAGTGGACTGGTGCAAAAGCCGTGCTGTAGTAGCAGAGCTAGGTGTGTACAGACGGTAGTAGCCTATGGTACCCTGTAAGCCTTGCAACTTTCTAAGCCCTCTGACAGTCCACCATTCTCGTGCTGCTCACGTCTTCTCTGGTTCAGTTTACACGCCCCCACCATTAACCGCAAACGCTATGTAATACCCTGTAAAGTATCACTCTCATATACAAAAGCTGGAAAAAATTCAAATCCGGTGAGTTAATTATTTTGCTTTGCATTACAACTACATGTTTTGTAAGTTAGATATTACATATAAGTACTGACATATACACTTGCTTTGCATTCAACATATGCCTGTTTATTTTTTCTTTCAAATGAGTATATCCTTATTTTATGGCATAAACATAAAAACATTTAGTTATTTTGGGTTTGCTACAGGTTTATGGGTGACTATCTTACTATTTTAACAGTCAAATTTTATTTTGCAATTGTTTGACGCATTGTTTGTTTACAAACTTATCCAGTCACAGGCAGTTTAGTTTCTTTTGTTAGTCCACAATTTGAACACAACTTACAACACAAACAAATATTGGTAGAAAGTTAGCTATTGGACTATTTAAAATGTGTTTGCATCAAATTTTAGTAAATATATTAAAAAATAGATATATTTTTCTATCTATTGAGGCTTAGTTTGTTGTTTAAGCTAATGTAACTACCAGGATGTTTCAAGATTAAAACTGACCAAACTTGATCGTAGTTAAAACTCTGCGAAGAAAAAGACGGGCACAGACTATTCCCAAAGTGACATCAACAGCCGTGCAGCTGCCTGTCTTTCTTATTATTAACATCAGGGAATGCGCGCAAGTTGCAGTCTTACTCATCTCCATTTAGATATATTTGATTCTGTATTTGATCACCATTGTTGGAAAGCATCAAACACAGCCTCAGATACATTGCTATAAATGTTGCACATTATTTAAAAAACGTTGGCTACAATTTGTCTCCAACAAAACTCGTATGATTCACAGGTTTTTGTTGTTTCTATTTTGCTGATCAAGCATGTTATCTGTGTGCAGATGGTGAGCATTTGCACTACTATTGCCTTTCATAACTTCAATCTAAATAGATGTGCAGGCAAACTAAAGATAAAATGAAATTTTCTTGTTGACTTTAATTAACTTTTTACATATTTACACAAGTATACAGTAATTCTCCAAACGCTGTGTAAACATACAAGTAGCCAACAAGGATGATACCATATGTCTAGTTGACAAGGATAATACAATATGTGCATGTATAGTTGACAATGATGATATCATATGTACATGTATAGATGACAAGGATGATACTATATGCACATGTATAGTTGACAAGGATAATACCATATGTACATGTACAGTTGACAAGGATGATACCATGTGTACATGTATAGTTGACAAGGATGATACCATATGTACATGTATAGTTGACAAGGATGATACCATATGTACATGTCCAGTTGACAATGATGATACCATATGTACATGTACAGTTGACAAGGATGATACCATATGTACATGTACAGTTGACAAGGATGATACCATATGTACATGCACAGTTGACAAGGATGATACCATATGTACATGTATAGCTGAAAAGGATGATACCATATGTCTATCAGTATTAAGCAGAAAGTGCAACTAAAAAGATAAATTCTGAACATCTTTTTTCCGGGCGTTTTAATTAGACCAAGTTTTGTCAATTTTAATCTTGAACTATCCTGGTAGTCAGATCACCTAAAGGTACAAACTAAATCTCAATCGGTAGCAAATTCTAAATACTTTTTAACAAAAATCTAGTAGGATTTGATGTGATCCTATCTTTAAACAAATTGTCTACAGTAAATGCAATGGTTCTACCCACTAAAATATTTTCCAAGATTATCAAAGCAACGACTAAACTTACCTTCGGTAAGGTTTATGCAAGCGCAGCCATAACCAGTTAACAGTTTGAATGCTTGTACTTCAGTACCACCGTCCAAGTTCATGTAGGAATGGAAAATCTTGGCTGCAGCCTTTTCTAAAAGGCCCACCCACAGTTGTTTTCTCACACCCTATGTGAAATCAAGTTAGAATTTGAAGGTGCTGAAGTTGTGTAGTTATCAGCAAACAGCCTTGAGATATCAGGCAAAATAAAAAGCCGATCGATTGAAAAGGTATAAAAAAACCTTTTGGGATCAGTTATGTGTAACTTTATTGGCAACCATATAATTTTATCAGAAACCTTTTTAAAGGTTGACTTGCAACAAAATTTACATTACAGTTATTTGGTATCAAAAAATTCACCATGTCTTACTCTGTTGTGTTGTAGGTGCCAAATAAGTAGAAATGTGATTACAAGCTCACAAACACTCAAAAACGAAAAGCCGCCATAGATTGGAATCTCTTTATTTATTTGATGTATTCATTACAGTTTGGTTATCGTCTTGTCACGTGATGTTCTCACGACAATTGAAAGGCCAATAAAAAGCTTAATATAAAACTTATTGTAGCACTAGTTTATGACAAACACTTCTGGTTTTACCGAAGGCCCCATATCAGTTATAGATGCTCGCTACTTTACAGTTTTCTTTCGGCTTGGACTAATCGTCAAGTCTTAATCTGATCATGTGACCAAATACTTCGAAAATAACTTTTCCAGCACTTTTCGATTATCACAGGTAACCAACAGGTTTGTCATGATTATCAGACAACGATATGTACTCATTCGAGCTAAGGTTGAAAAGTTTAACGATTTTTTACGGTAAGTTATAACATATCAGTGCTAAAAGTGACAGCATTACAATGACGATAAAACAGACGCGTAAGAACAATAGACATGATTTTATTGAATGCGTCAAGAATATTTGTAAAAATATTTTGACAAATGAGATTGCATGAAAGTGTAAACAGAAACCATCCTGTAACAGGTACGTCCCAATTGAGCCGCTTTGGAAAGAGAATCCAAACTACGGCGGTCTCGTGTGGCTGCGATTAACTGTTCGTTTTTTAACTTTAAAGAGATTGTAATCACATTCCCACAGATTTTGCACCTACAACACAACAGAGTAAGACATGGTGAATCTTTTCATATGAAATAACTGTAATGTGAATTTTATTGCAAGTCAACCTTTAAATTAAAGCCATACAAAAATGATTGAGCAAAAAAAAGGCAAATTTAGCCCATTCAGCTAAATGGTCTGGTATAGCATTTGAAATACCAATCTATGTTATTGGAAAGAACATTAGGTGGGGTATTTTTAGAGGAGCTAGCAAAGATATTTTCAAAATAATTGTTAAATATGGTACCTAATTTGTTCCTTTTACACAAATTGAAGTACATGTAAGTTGAAATACGTAGTACCAACAATGTTTCATATTTGTATATATATACATATATATTAGCAAAATGCTTGCCCTTGCACGGGTACTCAAACAACAGTTCATAAACCATTTCAAGCAACTTAGTTGCTTGCCACATTGCTAATGGCTAATTTGAGTAAGGTAGTATTGCTAAACTTAATAATAAGCGCCGGGTGACTAGGTCTAAAATGACATTGCACCGTAACAAGGAACAGTTTGCATATTTTTGCCCACATAGCTACATATATTGCCCAATGAATCCCTCAATCTTGCGCAGCTCAACGATTTAACACGTCGTCTGGGGAATGGGAGATTCCAAGTTCAAACCTTCGGTGCTACAAAGTCTTCGTTCCAAGATTTTAATAGCTACAACTAGACAGGCAGACATTTAGACAGATGATAAACTTTAAAATATATATCTTGAAGTTTATATATAAATACTAGCTGTGCTATCCGGTGTTGCAAAAAATAATAATAATTAATAAAGTGGACTAATTTTAATAAAGTGGACTGAGGAAGCCATCAAAGAAACAGATATAGCAACTTGGAAACTGCTGACTATGCATGGAGCACTCCACCCAAAATCTGATACTACTAGATTGTATCTTGATAGGAAAGATGGCGGTAGGGGACTAAAAAGTGTACAACAGACAGTGAAAAAGGAGGAGCAAAGCATCAAAGCATATGCAGCCTCCATGGCCATTTCAGATAAGTTGTTAGCTGAATTTCAATTGGCTGCTTTTACACCGGACCTACGCCCTGATGATGAGGAAATTGACTGGCACACGAAACCTCTTCATGGTGCTTACCACCAACAAATATCTAAGGTTGGTGATCTTCACCAGACATATATGTGGCTGAACAAAGGAAACCTAATGGCCAATACAGAGTCGCTAATCATGACAGCCCAGGAGCAAGTGCTCTCAACAAGGCAACTCCAAACGAAAATCTATCACACTAGAGACGATCCTAGATGCAAACTGTGCAAAGATGCACCTGAGACCATCCAACACATCATCAGTGGATGCAGGCAGCTAGCAGGAAACGCATACACTGAGCGGCATAATCATGTCGCAGGTGCTGTGCATAGAAGTCTATGTGATGAGTATGGCCTTAATAAACCACAACACTGGTGGGAAGCTCCTGGTAAGGTCAATGAAAAAGACCTCGCTAAGATCCTCTGGGACTTCTACATCCGAACTGACAAGCATGTCCTAGCAAACCAACCAGATATAGTGGTGGTAGACAAGGAGAACAAGAGGGCTACTATAATAGATATAGCAGTACCCAATGACTACAATGTAGACAGCAAAGAAAAAGAAAAGGTAGAAAAATATCTCCCTCATGGAGAAGAGATTGAAAAATGCTGGAATGTAAGAACAACTGTAATCCCAATAGTCATTTGGGCACTGGGCGCAATAACACCGGCGCATAAAATGTGGCTTTCCCAAATATCAATTTCAATCAACTCAGATGAGTTGCAGAAAAGTGCGCTATTGGGAAGAGCTAAGATCTTGAGGCGAGTGCTCAAACTCCCAGGTTTCTGGTAGGAGACCCGAGTTAGAGCAGAATTTACCACCCATACGGGTTATCCGGGGTGAGGAAACAATTTATATATATATATATATATATATATATATATGTACCACCCACCATTGCCTGGGTAATAAGAAAGTCTTTGGACAGAAAATTGTTTTGTCCTTAACAAATAACAACAATTATCATTCTAACTTTCATACTACATACTTCAAACTACATACCATGAGAGAAGTGTTTTGTGTTGTTGAAATAAATTTAAACAAAATAAAAAAACTGTAAAAGCCTTCAAACTTTGTCAAACAACTTTAACTTTCAAACTTTATACCACGAGAAAAAAGTGTTGAGCAGGTCAACTAAATTAAAAACAAATAAATAAATAAAACAATTGTAAAGGTTTTTAAACAACTGTAAGTTTAAAATGTCCTAACATGAATGATGTGTTCCGTTGAAATAAATTAGAAGGAAAATTAAAAGTGTAAAGGTGTTTAAATGTAAATGTGAAATCATTAGCAAGTAATGGCAAAATATAATCTAAACGATTATAAAATCTAAATTATATCTAATTTAATCAATCGATTACAATCCAAAATTATTTGATATACAATTATATAATTTCAGTTCAGTTCAGTGTTGGCATGCAAAAATTGAAATGTTGGCTAATATCATAGGTTATATTTTAATCATCATAATTAAAAACAGTGCAAAATACTATGTTAACCTTAGTAACTATAGGTGACCTACAATGACTTCAGCGAATTTAGTGGTTATGGTCTGCGTGCCCAAGAAAATATAACATTACAATTTACTACGTCGAGAGTTTTTACCTTCGAGACAAACGTATAACATAAACTCTGAATCTTACTTAATTGAATTTAGTTTACTAAACGCACACTTGAAAGAAGTTTTAGTATGTATTTTAGTAAACCTTAAAATTTTAACATTAGTTTTATCATTGTGGGATGTTGTTATTTTAACAGGTACCGGATATACCATATTACGGACAACTCACCGCAACGTATATCTTTTATTAACTTATATAATCAGTTCACAAATTGCCAAATTTTAAGTTCGTGATTAATAATCGTGGGCGGAATAAATTAGCCCTGACGAAAAAAGACGAATAAGCATCACGCTGCACATACTTAGGTCCCGAAATAGTTCTGAACAGAAGCATCTTAACTCGTCGACGCTGAAGGCTAAAATAATTAGCACGCGTATTGTGTATTCGTTATATTAAAACGCCTCCGACCACTGTGGCGTTCTAGCTCAGGTAGGTCAGTTCAAATTAAAACTTGTCATTAAGTAGTCGTGAGATCAAACCTATCAGAATGTGGTATTTAAGTATCAATATTTTAAGCTCTACAGCTGGAATGCAGACAGACAGACATACATACATTGAGAAATATAGATGTTGATATAGACATATATATATATATATATATATATATATATATTTGTATAACATGAATTTCAGTAATATTTGCTATAGTAAGAGCTAAGTATGTCTGCCCTGTCTGTCTGTCCTGTTTAAACCCACAATCGCAGGTTAAGATGAATGACTGAAAATATTGGCATTATTTTATCATTCACGATTATAATTTGTTTGTGATGATCTTACTGCCAGGATGCTTTAAAGGCTTACTTGTAACAAAATTCACATTACAGTTATTTGGTATCAAAATGTTCACCATGTTTTACTCTGCTGTGTTGTAGATGCAAAATATGTCGAAATGTGATTACAAGCTCCTAAAAGCTCAAAAACGAACAGTTGATCGCAGCCATCACAAAAACGCTGTAGTTTGGAATCTCTTTATTTGGCTGATGTACTCCAACAGTTTGATTATTGTTTTGACACGTGATGTTATCACATAAAACTAAAGGCCAATAAAAGGTTCGATATAAAACGTCTTGTAGCACTAGTTTATGACAAATACTTCGGTTCTATCGAAAAGCCCGTATCAAATATAAATGCTCGCTGCTTTGCAGTATCGCTTCAGCCTGGTCTAATCGTCTTGTTGTAAACTGATCACATGACTCATACTTCTGCCAAAAGTGCAAACAGTTTCTGCAGTATCTTTTAACTACTGCAGGTGACCAACAGGCTCCTTATGTTCATCCAAAGATGATATGCATTCCTTCGAGCTAAGGTTAAAAAATTAAATGAATTTTTACGGTAGGTTTTGAGATATCAGTTCTCAAATGACAGCTTTACATTTATAACGAAATAAATGCGTAAAGATATTAAACATAGTTTTATTAAATGCGTGAAGTATATTTGTGAAAATATTTCGATAAATGAGGTTGCATGAAATTGCAAACAAAAGCCATATCGATCAATTATGTCCAATTTGAGCCGTTTTGGAAATGGATTACAATCTACGGGGTTTGGGTGATGGCTGTGATTAACTGTTAGTTTTTGAGCTTTTAAGAGGTTTTAATCACATTTCCATATATTTTGCACCTACAACACAGCCGGATAAAACATAGTAAATCTGTTGATATCAAATAACTGTAATTTTAATTTTGTTGAAATTCAACCTTTAAGATTAAAATCGATAAAATTGGATTGCGATTAAAAAGGTCAGAAAAAAGACCTTTGAAATGGAATCACTAGCAGTTACCATTGTGATAGTTAATATCAGTTATTGCGTTATAATCTAGGTGTTATGCATCTCTATTCTGTTGGTCTCTTTGCCACTATAGAGGTCATACTCGCACTTTTAGTTGAGCGTTTGAATCGCAATCAAGCTTTATTGATTTGAATGTTGAAACATACTGGCAATCAAATAATAATAATAATAATAATATAAACTCAAATATCAACAAAAGTTGAAAAAATATTAAAAAGTAATACTTTTTAAAAGAATTTAAAAGATGGCCCTACACTAATTTTTTGTAGATTATCATTAAGCATCATTTTCTGTTTTAAGATTAAAATTGACAATTAAGGTTAAAATTTTAATCTTGAAACATTCTGGAAGTCAAATCACTTCAAACATTAAAAACAATTGCAGTTGATAAAATAATATTTTTAGTGTCTGCTAAAAACTGTTTTGTAAGATAATCTTTAAAAGCTCTAGTATGAAAAACCGATTGTTTTAACCAATATAAAAGATCTAACAAGAAACTCACCCAAGCAAAATACGGGCGATCTTTTGCATCACATGGAAATCTATCATCAATGATTGTGTTTACCCAGCGACCATTATAAAACAACCTCACACCATATATTCCTTCTTTGTTATACCGCTTGGTGATAAAATTTTGCTTCAAAAGCTCAGGACGCATTGTCATCAACTGCATACAATTGATCAACCTAACAACGTAAGTGAGACCTTTGTTAATGTATGGACATGTCAATTATCAAATGACACATAAATTATATAACAATAAATTATCAATAATTCAATTAACCATATAGGAAAAAACTGATTTTGCTTGCACCTTAGTAGCTGCACCAACCACAAATAGTTTTGTGTTGACACACCTGTTCAAAGAAATTGCGTATATGAACTCAAAGTATTGAAAACCTGTTTTGCGTATAATAATGTTTGTCTAATAATCATCTAGTAGTTTTGTATACTGTAGTTATTATGTGTTATTTCTCTACCATGATATTGATGTATAGTAATTAATATGCCTACATGTGTTTCATCATATATAATGAATACCTGTGACTCTGTCTTGCTCTAGTGTTGATATTCAACACTCGGTAACCATTAAAAGTCCATTTGCATAAAATTTAGACGCGAATAGATTAAGTTTGCAAATCATATGACTTTTTTTAAATACATATAAATGTTCCTTTTTCTAGCCTTGTTAGAGGTTTTTTACTATTATCTCAAAACTATTTTGCAAGAGAAAACAGCACAACAATATTTAATAGTTGTGCAATATTATCTTTATGTAATGAACAAGCAAACATTAGTGTTGCTCATGAAACTGTCTGAATATACCTTTCAACAATCTTCAAGGAATTGTCTTGTTTTTCTGAAAGTTCTTTGTAACTACTGTAGTAGGAATAGTCCAGTTCCTAACCAATAATTTGCACTTTAAGATTTTGTCTTAATGTATATAATAATACTTATGATGATGTATGCTTCTAGTTCACTTTACAACAATGGTGAGACATAGTTAATTCTAATACTATAGTGTATGTTACGACATAGTTAACTCTAACACTATGATAAGATATAGTTCACTCTAATACTATGGTAAGATATAGTTCACTCTAATACTATGGTAAGATATAGTTCACTCTAATACTATGGTAAGATATAATTCACTCTAACACTATGGTAAGATATAATTCACTCTAACACTATGGTAAGATATAGTTCACTCTAACACTATGGTAAGACATAGTCCACTTCAATACTATGGTGGGATATAGTTCACTCTAATACTATGGTAAGACATAGTCCACTCTAATACTATAGTAAGATATAGTTCACTCTAATACTATGGTAAGATATAGTTCACTCTAATACTATGGTAAGATATGGTTCACTCTAATACTATGGTAAAATAAAGTTCACTCTAATACTATGGTAAAATATAGTTCACTCTAATACTATGGTAAGATATAATTCACTCTAATACTATGGTAAGATATAGTTCACTCTAACACTATGCTAAGATGTAGTTCACTCTAATACTATGGTAAAATATAGTTCACTCTAATACTATGGTAAGATATAATTCACTCTAATACTATAGTAAGATATAGTTCACTCTAATACTATGGTAAGATATAGTTCACTCTAATACTATGCTAAGATATAGTTCACTCTAATACTATGGTAAGATATAGTTCACTCTAATACTATGGTAAGATATAATTCACTTTAACACTATGGTAAGATCTAGTTCACTCTAACACTATGGTAAGACATTGTCCACTCTAATACTATGGTAAGATATAGTTCATTCTAATACTATGGTAAGATATAGTTCACTCTAATACTATGCTAAGATATAGTTCACTCTAATACTATGGTAAGATATAGTTCACTCTAATACTATGGTAAGATATGGTTCACTCTAATACTATGGTAAAATAAAGTTCACTCTAATACAATGGTAAAATATAGTTCACTTTAATACTGTGATAAGATATAGTTCACTCTAACACTATGGTAAGATATAGTTCACTCCAATACTATGGTAAGATATAGTTCACTCTAACACTATGGTAAGATATAGTTCACTCTAATACTATGGTAAAATATAGTTCACTCTAATACAATGGTAAAATATAGTTCACTTTAATACTGTGATAAGATATAGTTCACTCTAACACTATGGTAAGATATAGTTCACTCCAATACTTTGGTATGACTCAAGCCGTCTCAGATTTCATGACTTATAATAATTGTTTTTCATGAGCCAAAGATTGTTTTGTTTCATGGCAATATATTAACCTAGAGTATCAAATCACTCAATCTACAAACATGTCCTCAGTGAGCTTACGAGTTTCTAATATCAAAACATTTCAGCAGTTTTATACGTAATCATATTTTTATTTGCTGTGATGAAATTTTTAAATCTTTAGAAGAGCTAGCTGACAAATTATTGCAATAATTATGTTAGCAACAATAATTATGTTAGCAACAATAATTATGTTAGCAACAATAATGATGTTAATAACAATAATCATGTTAATAATAATATGGTTAATACAAATGAGAAATGGCCATTCGCTTGAATAATATTCCAAGTCAAAATACAATTCCTTTCTTTTATTTTGATATACAGTATTAGGTGGGTGTTAAACTGCTTAAATTGCTCAATGTGTTCAAATTGGAGACCTGACATAAAGATATTTATCATTTCTGCAGTAAACAACACTTATGTCGCTTTTAGTAGTTGATATAGTTGTTGCTTAGTAACACAAGAAAAGGATATCAATGTTAGTAAGTCCTAACTACTGTTGGTAATGTGATTATTCATGAGCTTCAATGTGAAACAATTATCTGAAGGTCTTTTATGTTATGCTACAAGCTACAGGAATAAGGAAACACGATTTCAACTACAAATGGTTGAAAACAAAACAAACAAGTCAGTATGTAAATCGATGTTCTAAACGCAAAGCTAAAACTTTATTTGAACCCGCAATAGTCAATGGTCTTTTGACCAATTAACATGATGATAATTCAGATGATATTATAAATGTGAGTAAAATGCTAAAGACTTAAGATACAATAAAAATGATGGTTATAGTAGCTTGAGTTATGATAAAGGAACAGGCTTAACTTCATGGTGAAAGGACTATGGCTTTGATCTCTGCTGAAAAGAATGTTTCAAAGCATACCATACATATACATACCATACATAGACATACCATACATAGACATACCATACATAGACATACCATACGTTGACGTACCATACATAGACATATCATACATAGACATACAATACATAGACATACAATACATAGATATACCATACATAGACATACTATACATATATATACCATACATAGACATACCATACATAGACATACCATACATAGACATATCATACATAGACATACAATATATAGAATTACCATACATAGACATACCATACATAGACATACCATACACGGACATGCCATACATAGACCATACACGAACATACCATGCATAGACATACCATACATAGACATACCATGCATAGACATAACATACATAGACATACCATACATATACATACCATACATAGACATACCATACATAGACGTACCATACGTAGACGTACCATACATAGACATACCATACACTAACATACAATACATAGAAATACCATACGTAGACATACCATACATATATATGCCATGCATAGCCATGCACAGGGCCTTACATAGTACTGATAGTACATGCTATAAGAAGGCGATAATTAGGTTGAAAACCTTTTTCACCATTACTAATTTTTCCTTTCTTAAGATGTTGGTTATAACAGGAGACTTACCAGCAGTCCCCAAGTCTCTGTTGTAAGATGCTTGTAGGTTTGGGTAAGTTAAAAAGAGTCCAATCAACATCGGCGGTCAAAAACTTTTTACTCATTTCATTAGGCCGAAGCCATGAATGTACCTCTTTCTTTATCTTTTCGCTTCGAGCGGGATCAGCTTGGTTAAGTACAAGTGCTGACAAGCCTTCAAATGTTTGATCTCTGTAAGGTTTATCCTCCTTAAAACAATATCCTCATGTTAGCAAATAACAGTGAAAGGGTCTTCAATATTCAGAAGTAAATGCTATTTAGATGAGCAGAACAAAGTTTATAAATGTTTGATCTGCAGCCGAGTCTATCTAGACTGTAAGAACATCTATTTTTTTTTAATTTATAATTTACATTACAATAACTTTAACACTTTTAGATTAAATTAAATTCATAAAACTTTTAACTGAATTTTAGACTAAATTAAGTTAGAATTCTTGCAGAATATGTAGAAAACTCGAAAGATTAAAATTCGCAGCAAAAGCGCAAAAAGTTTTTTAAAATCTTAATAAAAGTCATTTCACTAAACTAAATAATGACTGCCAAGATGGTAAAATTTAAAAACAAATAATTTTGGATTTTCTGCAATTATATTATATTATCCCACGACCAAACGAGCGGTAGCGAAGTTTGAGAGTTTTTATGATAAATGCATATGCACACAACTTACCAAAATTATTCATCAACAACGTCTCAAACCCTTGTTTTGAAATCTCATCGACAAATTTAACCATCGTTTTGTAAAGTCGTTAAAGTATAATAACGATACAAAACACATAAAAGCCTATTTAAATATTCTACCAAGTCTTAGTAAACCGTCGACATTATCTTAAAACTTACCCATCTGATCGGATTATACACAAATAGACAGATTAATTTGGCTGAAAATCGTTATTAAAACTTGCTAAGCCTTACTTTTTTCAATATAAGACCGGAAATTAAAACGCCGAGCGACAGATAACAGAACGATTAAGTCGTGCGCAGTTCACGAAAAAATAACGCTCATATTTCACCAGTCTATAGCATTGTCAAATTGCCGAAGGTTTCTGTAATTAACGTAAGAGTACTGAAATCGTTTCATTTTTGCCGATTTCAAAGTAACTGCCATTTTAGACCCTTTTTAGTACTTTGGTATTCTAACTGATGTCCAACGCAGTGTAAGTAAAGGAAATGGCGATGATGCTTTTTTTAATGATTCTAATGAGATTATTACAATATTGAATTATAAGTTTGGATGACTACAGAACAATGACTACGTAGTACAGATTTTCTAAAAATCTATATAAATATCACAAATGCTTGATATTGTTAGCTATGACGTTTGAAATGTAAACAAAATTGTGCATTGGTTTTATATTATTACTATATTAATAATATTAGTTATTCTAATAATATCAGTGCATTTTACTTCTAATATTGGCCAATATTGCATTTCTCCTATTGCAGGGGGAGAGATATAAACATATAACATTTTCCTTTCATTATTGCTGTTTGTTGTATATAATAACACCCACACCCAGTACATTACAGTTACCATTGCAGTTCTCCTATTGCACTGCAGTGCCATTTGACCGCTAATATTGCATTTCTCAACCATCAGTACCCTTTCTTTTTCCAATATCACTTTGGTCGTTGGCTGTATGACAGTGGAATTTTTAGTAGTATATAATTGTATCTGCCCTGAACACTCGTTTAACTTAATGGCAATAAATGGCAATTGCCATTTATGCAATACTTTTATTTGAATAGCAATAGCATTGCTGCTAGACATACAATAGCATTGCTGCTGAACATACAATAGCATTGCTGCTGAATATACAATAGCATTGCTGCTGGATATACAATAGCATTGCTGCTGAACATACAATAGCATTGCAGCTGGACATACAATAGCATTGCTGCTGAACATACAATAGCATTGCTGCTGGACATACAATAGCATTGCTGCTGAACATACAATAGCATTGCTGCTGGAAATACAATAGCATTGCTGCTGGACATACAATAGCATTGCTGCTGGACATACAATAGCATTGCTGCTGGACATACAATAGCATTGCTGCTGGATATACAATAGCATTGCTGCTGGACATACAATAGCATTGCTGCTGGACATACAATAGCATTGCTGCTGGATATACAATAGCATTGGTGCTGAACATACAATAGCATTGCTGCTGGACATACAATAGCATTGCTGCTGAACATACAATAGCATTGCTGCTGGACATACAATAGCATTGCTGCTAAACATACAATAGCATTGCTGCTGGACATACAATAGCATTGCTGCTGGACATACAATAGCATTGCTGCTGGACATACAATAGCATTGCTGCTGGACATACAATAGCATTGCTGCTGGATATACAATAGCATTGCTGCTGGACATACAATAGCATTGCAGCTGGACATACAATAGCATTGCTGCTGGATATACAATAGCATTGCTGCTGGACATACAATAGCATTGCTGCTGGATATACAATAGCATTGCTGCTGGACATGCAATAGCATTGCTGCTGGACATACAATAGCATTGCTGCTGGACATACAATAGCATTGCTGCTGGATATACAATAGCATTGCTGCTGGATATACAATAGCATTGCTGCTGGACATACAATAGCATTGCTGCTGGATATACAATAGCTTTGCTGCTGGACACACAATAACATTGCTGCTGGACATACAATAGCATTGCTGCTGGACATACAATAGCATTGCTGCTGGACATACAATAGCATTGCTGCTGGACATACAATAGCATTGCTGCTGGACATACAATAGCATGGCTGCTGAACATACAATAGCATTGCTGCTGGACATACAATAGCATTGCTGCTGGACATACAATAGCATTGCTGCTGGACATACAATAGCATTGCTGCTAGACATCCAATAGCATTGCTGCTGAACATACAATAGCATTGCTGCTGGATATACAATAGCATTGCTGCTGGACATACAATAGCATTGCTGCTGGACATACAATAGCATTGCTGCTGGACATACAATAGCATTGCTGCTGGACATACAATAGCATTGCTGCTGAACATACAATAGCATTGCTGCTGGACATACAATAGCATTGCTGCTGGACATACAATAGCATTGCTGCTGGACATACAATAGCATTGCTGCTGGACATACAATAGCATTGCTGCTGAACATACAATAGCATTGCTGCTGGACATACAATAGCATTGCTGCTGGACATACAATAGCATTGCTGCTGGACATACAATAGCATTGCTGCTGAACATACAATAGCATTGCTGCTGGACATACAATAGCATTGCTGCTGGACATACAATAGCATTGCTGCTGGACATACAATAGCATTGCTGCTGGACATACAATAGCATTGCTGCTGGATATACAATAGCATTGCTGCTGGACATACAATAGCATTGCTGCTGGACATACAATAGCATTGCTGCTGGACATACAATAGCATTGCTGCTGGACATACAATAGCATTGCTGCTGGACATACAATAACATTGCTGCTGGACTACAATAGCATTGCTGCTGGACATACAATAGCATTGCTGCTGGACATACAATAGCATTGCTGCTGGACATACAATAGCATTGCTGCTGAACATACAATAGCATGGCTGCTGGACATACAATAGCATTGCTGCTAGACATACAATAGCATTGCTGCTGAACATACAATAGCATTGCTGCTGGACATACAATAGCATTGCTGCTGGACATACAATAGCATTGCTGCTGGACATACAATAGCATTGCTGCTGGACATACAATAACATTGCTGCTGGACTACAATAGCATTGCTGCTGGACATACAATAGCATCGCTGCTGGACATACAATAGCATTGCTGCTGGACATACAATAGCATTGCTGCTGGACATACAATAGCATGGCTGCTGGACATACAATAACATTGCTGCTGGACATACAATAGCATTGCTGCTGGATATACAATAGCATTGCTGCTGGACATACAATAGCATTGCTGCTGGATATACAATAGCATTGCTGCTGGACATACAATAGCATTGCTGCTAGACATACAATAGCATTGCTGCTGGACATACAATAGCATTGCTGCTGGACATACAATAGATTTGCTGCTGGACATACAATAGCATTGCTGCTGGACATACAATAGCATTGCTGCTGGACATACAATAGCATTGCTGCTGGACATACAATAGCAGTGCTGCTGGACATACAATAGCATTGCTGCTGGACATACAATAGCATTGCTGCTGGACATACAATAGCATTGCTGCTGGACATACAATAGCATTGCTGCTGGACATACAATAGCATTGCTGCTGGACATACAATAGCATTGCTGCTGGACATACAATAGCATTGCTGCTGGACATACAATAGCATTGCTGCTGGACATACAATAGCATTGCTGCTGGACATACAATAGCCGTAATTATGTAACTAAAAACATAAAAATACATGGAGATAAACTTGTACAAATTTTACTGTAGATTAGAATGTATTTCAAGCTTGTAGACTATCTACACGTTGTTGGTCTTCTTCTGAAGCCATTACCAAAAAGCAAGAGAGGATAAATCTTACATTACTTTGTCACTAATCACTCATATAAGTTTTCTGTTGCAATTATAATTGCAAGAACATTAATAGGCTGTCATTTAATATAACTCTAGCCGTTTGAACTGCTGCCTTCTTTTCTAACTCAAGGTACAAGGTGTGTTCTTTTTTTTACTATAACTTTGATTACGCAGACACGTATACCTTATTACATTTTATAACCTTTAACAAAACAATGTATGATATTTAGGCGTATGGAAACTTGACAACTTTATAAACTTCAAAAACTTTCTAAGCATCTCACCTTTGCACACTCTTCCCTGAAGGTTTGAATTATTCTAATTACTTGTTTGACTTCCGTGTGATCAGCTTCTGAGATGCCTTCAAGGTTTTCACAGTCTTTAGTACTATCACTATCTCGTAACCTGCAACTATTGCCAAATACAACTTAATAAATTTTAATCAAAGGGTTGTTTAAAATCATTTTAAAGACCTTAATAGCAGCAGTGTATCAAATCTTGCAAGTAGTAAGATGTAGAGTGACTCTCTATATTGCTACAAACTACTTTCTTGCTCGGCCAAAGGTCAGGCAGATGCATGCTTTTCATAACACTTATATATATATATATATATATAGATATATATATATATATATATATATATATATATATATATATATATATATATATATATATATTCATATGTTGAAGCTTACAGCCTGAAGAATGCGCCAGCAGGAAACTGACAGTAGCTGAAAGATAAGTAAACTATTTGACTTTCCAATTTATATATATATATATGCCATAAATAATTATTTAGTTTCACCAATTATATCTGTAACATGAAAATCTAGCACAGACATGTTCATGATTTCATAATAGTTTAACCTTGACCTCTGGTGGAATCAATGTTTAATCTGTTAAAACTGTTGTGTTACTAGTGTCTTAACATATTATTTCAAAAATATATTAAACGCTTCATGAACATCTTATGGAAATTACGCTATTATAATTACAATGATTCTAATGAACACAACTTAATCTATAAGTTGTTATTCCAAATCATTTATAATAAACTTCAGCGAATTTTCAGCACTAAAACATGCAGACTGTTTACTGAGCGATAGTGAAACCTCTTTTCACATAAAGGCTTCCCAACTCTTCACAAAGTTTATTTAACCTTGAACAGTTTTTTGTTTTTTTGTATTGTAAAGTTGAAGGATTATTGTCTCATGAGACCAAACCAGAAAATTAAATCATATTTTGTTGTCATTTCTGGAGATAAAAACTTGTCTTACTGGACTCCTGATCCAGTTTAAAAGTTTGATAGATTTTCATACCATGAGTTTAGGGTATTTCAATGATGAAGTATTGTTATGTTTAATTTGTACTAGCTATAGTTACTACCAAGAGCCACTAGTAAAAGTTACTAGCAAGGATTACTAGTGAGAGTTAGCAGTGTTATTTACTAAACAGGGTTGTCGCTACTGAGCATTTATCACTCTTTTATTACTTTCAAAAACCTTAAAGCAATAGTTTCACTAAAAAGTAACTTTGACAAACACGGCTGAAATAACGTAATAAAATTTGAAACAATAAAATTAGTTAGCACAAGTATTTTAATAATTCATTATTTTAATAACAAAATATTTTGGTAATAAAGCGTTAAAAACATGTTGCAATCTCTATGCTTGCTTACAGGCAGCAAGGCAGCCAGACAGCGATGCAGCAGCATAAATTCTCATCATACATTGTTTATAGTGCAATAGATGTTTGTATGGGAAATGTCTCAATATTTCTTGATTAGTTTGCCTTGATATAAAAATGGTAATAATAATACTAATTTTTAAACACTCTTCAGAGATGAAGATTGATCTTTTATGATTTACTTGCTGCAAAATATATGGTTTCAATGAATTCACCTGCAAAATCTGGCCATTCTCTAATTAGCACATTGAATCTCATTTAGGGCCGATACAAATAAGTTATTTAGAGAAAGGTTTTGTATTTTTTGTATCTTTATTCAAATCAAGTAAAGTTCAAATTCATAACTAGTGCTTGACTATGGTCGCCTTAAGGAAACACGCATGTATTAAGCGTAGCAGGACACAAATATTATAACTAACTGCAATATTTCATAGATTATATAGGCATTTTATGACTAGTGTGTAAAGTAGCGAGTCTACGCTCTAAAGGAAAAGCCTAGTCACAATGTTTGACACGTTATAACATCAGTCGTAATGTTTGTCAAATACTTTGTTAGAAAGAATGAGATGAAGAAGCAGAGGAGCAGACAGAGTAGATTAAGTGAATATGGGTAGACATGGTAAATCAGGTGAATGAATTATTAAATCAGGTGAATGAATTGGTAAATCAGGTGAATGAATTATTAAATCAGGTGAATGAATTGGTAAATCTTGTGAATGAATTGGTAAATCTGGTATATGAATGGGTAAATCTGGTATATGAATGGGTAAATCTGGTGAATGAATTAGTGAATCGAGTGAATGAATTGGTAAATCAGGTGAATGAAATGGTAAATCTTGTGAATGAATTGGTAAATCTGGTATATGAATGGGTAAATCTGGTATATGAATGGGTAAATCTGGTGAATGAATTAGTGAATCGAGTGAATGAATTGGTAAATCAGGTGAATGAAATGGTAAATCAGGTGAATGAAATGGTAAATCAGGTGAATGAATTGGTAAATCGAGTGAATGAATTGGTAAATCGGGTGAATCAATTGGTAAATCGAGTGAATGAATTGGTTAATGAAGTGAATAATTTGGTAAATTGGGTGAATGAATTGGTAAATCAGGTGAATGAATTGATATATCTGGTGAGTGAATTGGTAAGTTGAGTGAATGAACTGGTAAATTAAAAGAAATCTGGGTGAAGAAAGGGTAAATGAGTGTAAAAAGTGGTGGAGAGGATAAATGAGAGTATAAAGGGGTAGAGAGAGTAAATGAGTGTAGAAAGGAGTAGAGAGGGTAAAAGAATGAAGAAAGGGGCAGAGAGGATAAATGAGTGTTAAAAGGGGTGGAGAGGGTGAATGAGTGTAGAAAGGGGTAGAAAGGGTAAAGAGGGTAGGGGAGTGTGAAGGAGTGTAGAAAGGGTAAAGAGGGTACGGGAGTGTGAAGGAGTGTAGAAAGGGTAAAGAGAGTAGGGGAGTGTGAAGGAGTGTAGATAGGGTAAAGAGGGTAGGGAAGTGTGAAGGAGTGTAGAAAGGGTAGATAGGGTAGGTGAGTGTTGAAAGAAGCAGAGAGTCTTTTAAGTAGAAGTAGAACTTAGAGGCGATTTTCCTCTGGTGAATCCGTCTTGAAGTGCAACATCAATGCCAAAAATAAGCCTTACAAAATGCTGTTGTAACTGATTCACTTCAAGACAGCCTTGATTTTACTTCAGAGTATAATAAACAACTTGCAACTTACTGTTCAACAAATTTTGGAGCACTGCAGAAAGTGCATTCCGTAGCCTCAGCTGTAAAAGAAAATAAAATTTTACAACTATAGAAATAACAGGTTTTAAAGCTGTCTTCTGACCAATGGATGCTGATTTACTGAGAGAGCAACACTGGTTGGCTTAGTTTTCTATAACAACTCTTACACTGGTTGACCTAGTTTTCTATGACAACTGATACACTAGTTGACCTAGTTTTCTATAACAACTCATTTTAAATTACATTTATTCCATTTGAACTGTTGTTTCTGTCAATCATATCAACGATGTCAGTTGTGCTGCTAGGCATAGCTGATATCTACATATTGTTCTATCAATTCTAGGATTTGGCAAAAAAAAAAAAACATTTTACCACCTCATAAAATGAAGATGTCTTACATATCCTGTCTGAAAGTAGTTGCTTCTCCTGCCAAATAGCAAAAATTTCGCCGTTAACATACTGATACAATTATTTTACACATTTTAAAATGATTTTGGTGAATAATAGACAATTATTAGTGATTACAGAGAGTGACCCTTAAGTACAGTAACAAGCCATATTATGCATTTTATTTTAGTGATATAAAATATTTTGTGTGAAACCTATTTGCAAAACTGAAAAAAGTTTTTCACTGATTTGTGTTGAACGCCAAAGCTAAAATTTCAAATCAAAATCTCATGAAATTGTTTTATACATATTTAAATTGAATTTTCCAAAATTTAATTTTGGTTTAATATGAATTTTGTAGTAGTTTTGTTAAAAGTGTTCAAGCTCAGGTACACTTACGGCATGTACATACTATATAGGGTATGCTTGAAAAGGGTCCTTGCATACCACAAATAATAATTAATTTTATAGTTAATCAGCATTATTTTTGCTGATTGAAGCAAACTGAGGCATTTAATAAACCATCTCATTGCTTTGGATTACCCTGATAGTTAGTTATGTTTACAAGTTCTGTTTTGTTATATTAGGTACAATTAATACAAACAAGTTTACAAAGTATTGTGTAAAATTCAACTGAAGTTCATACTACATAGTTTACCAAATATGAATTTTCTATGCAATCATAGCAACTTTTAAAATAAGTTGTGGTTGTTGGTGAGTTCATATGTTTAAGCAACCTGCCCCATCTTTACTATAATAAGAGCTGTGTCTGTTTCTCTGAAGCCACAATAGGAGGGTGTGAAACAAATTGCTTTGTGCAGGATTTGAGCTCACAGTTTTCAGCTTGCTAGCCCAAAGCAGTAACTCTATTATACCGGTAATCCACTTTAGATATCCCCAAATTATTGAGCACATGGTTATTTTCTGTGCTTTATGAACTGACCTGATGACCTCTCACAATGCAAGCTGCCAGGTGACTAGATTTTTATATCTAGCATGCAATAGAGTTTAAACTGAGAGAAGGGGTCATAATTTGCCACTGTTTCAAGATAGAAAATTTAATACCATTAGAAAGAATAAGTCTGGTTAAAGCCTATTAACTAATTTATTGGCCAAGTGTCATAAAAAATAAAAATTGGCAAATCTGAAATCTGTGGTGGATCTGTGGTAAAGTTTTTAATTTATTAGCGAATGATTTTTTTTCGGTCATTTTTTGAAAGCAGTATCATAGAATGAACCGTAATTGTTCCAATATAAAAACTAACTTACTACTAGATTAGTTTAAAACTGTGTATAGCAACTTGAGCTGTGTTACGCTTTTAAAAAGGATGCGCCAGTTTTTTTTCAATTGTAAATGAATCACAAGAGAAAAGATGGCAGCATGGCAGCGTGACACTTACCAGCGTTCTCCTCAAAGCAGATACGACATTGCCAATTAACAGCGGAAGGACCAGCTTCAGCCATTGTTATCTGTATATGTAAGAACTAGCTGTAAATAGAAGCACTGTATATGTGTATGGTGTATATGTATTTGGTGTATATGTATATGGGGTGTATGTATATGGCGTATATGTATACGGTGTATATGTATATGTGTGTATATGTGTATGGTGTAGATGTATATGGTGTATATGTATATGTGTGTGTATGTATTTGGTGTATATGTATACGGTGTATATGTATATGGTGTAGATGTATATGGTGTATATGTATATGGTGTATATGTATATGTGTGTGTATGTATTTGGTGTATATGTATATGGCGTATATGTATACGGTGTAGATGTATATGGTGTATATGTATATGGCGTATATGTATATGGTGTATATGTATATGGTGTAGATGTATTTGGTGTATATGTATATGGTGTATATGTATTTGGTGTATATGTGTATGGTGTATATGTATATTGTGTATACTATAAAATGTACATGTATTTTAGTGATTAATTATTCAACAAAAGCTTTAGAAATTATCTCAGTAAGTAATAGAAATATGCAGCTTTATAAACCTACATGTACATACATGTACATATATGTACATGTGCGTACAGGTATGTACATGTATGTACATTTATGTACATGTATGTACATGTATGTACATGTATATACATGTTTGTACATGTTTGTACATATATGTACATATGTAATGTACATATATGTACACACATACATATTTATGTATGTAAATATGTACACATGCACATATGTATGTATGTACATATGTACAAATGTATGTGGGTTTATAAAACTGCAAGTTTTTATTACTTACTGATGTATGTGTATATGGTGAATATGTTGCACAAATATGCGTACACATGTTCATACGTATGTCATATGTACCTATGCACATACAAATGCTTATGCATATGCACATGTACATGCGCATATTTATATGTATATAAGTACATATGCATATGTACATATGTACATATTTACATGTATGCACTTGCATTTGTACATGTACATACATGCGCGTATGTACACACACGTACATACATGCGCGTATGTACACACATGTACATACGCGCATGTAAGTAATGAATCTTGATAAGAGCTACCCAGCCCTAAACTATATACATGTACTAATTTGTACTGTATCTCGCAGTAATTTGTAAAATGTATACATGTACAGCCTCCATAATATGTATATGTGCTGAAAATTCTTGTTGATTTAAAAATGCAAAGAAAATGTTGTTTCATAAAGATGCTATTGTTTTTGTAGCTCAAAGCATCGAACTCACCCAATCTGCAAAGCTGCAGCCATGTTATACGGAGTTTTAGCAAACAAAGGAATGACTGTCTGCCTTTGAAAGTCTGCATTTACTAAAGCATTATTAACAATAAAATTACATAAAAACGAGTTAATATTTGCTGTTTAAAGTTATTGTTATGTTATAAATTAATTTAAGGGAAACTTTCATAGTCACAGTAGGTTGCTTGTGAATTGTTACAGATTGTCTCAGTAAGATTATAAAACTCTTAACCCGTGTCAATTTGAAATTGCTAAGTTTTGGTAATTTTAAACTGACACAAGTTAAGCTGATTCCAAATAAAGCTAGTGATGACAGACATGTGTAAATTCCTGAACCTTTAGATATTCTGAAAGCTTTATTAAAAGCACATTGCTTCTCCAAGAAAATGGTAAAACAATGTGCTTATGATGTGCAACTCATGGGCTGCCAAAATCGACAAAATTATTTTATTCAAAAACCCTTAATTTTAGTGAGGACTAGTAAGAGAAAGTTTTAGTGAGAACTACTATGAGCCAGTTGCAAGCTTATCTTGCCATCAATGTTTTCATTGTGCGGATGAGACAGACTTGGAGTTGTGTGCTCGTTGACTTACCATAATGATAAGTGTTTCGATGTGCATTCGGATGTCACAAATTATTAAAAAGATAACAAGTCATACCGGCACATTCAGAAATGCTCAAATCAAAAAACAAAAACCAAAATATGGAAAATGGTTAAAAATGGAATAGCTTGCATGCCATTTTTGAGCATCCTTCGCGAGTGCCCGTTTTTATTTTTCACAAGCATGAAACAATTGATAAAAATTTTCCGATGAAGAAAACTCGCTTAACTCGTTGATTTTTGTATTTCCATCTTGCGGTGGACACGAAATTGTGGATTAACAACATCATGGAAACACACATAGTAGCATCGTTAGTATGATGCACACAAACTTTGTACCAAGGAAACTAGTAAAAACCAACTTGAGGAAAAAAAATTGTATATTTTAGTTCCTTATATTTTAATTCTAAAATTCATTCTATTGCAGACCATGTTGGACAGAAAACTCCTAGTCTTTTAAAATGTTTCAACAAAATCTACTCTAAAATCTATCTGTTTCTGCTGCGGTAGAATGCATAAAGAGCATCAGATCAAACTGGTCTATACCATTTATGAACCAGTTTGTGTACCATTATATGTAACCTATAACTAAAATATTTGATCCACTGCGCTATCCTGTCTAGAGCATTTGTCTGGTCTGCCCCTTCATAAATATTCCACTGTCTTTTAGGCAGCCTTCAAAATAAACTTGCGCAAAATTTCAATAGATTTTGTCAGACGATATCGAGATTTTTCTATCATTTACAATGTTTGAGCTGGTCTGACTGCCAAACTATTTCAAGACAAAAATCAACAAAACCATTTCGATAAATACGCTCGACATGCCATCACTAGTTGTTATCATTGTGTTAGTAGGTATCGGCTGTTGTATTCAACTTGCAGCATGACGCGAATCTATTCTGTCGGTCTATTTGCGATTAAAAATGTTGTAATCAATCACACTAGCCTGAGTTCTAACCGCTATAAAGTTGTATCAATTTTATCTTGAAGCATCTTAGTAGCCAGATCACCCCAAACATCACAAACAATCTCAAATAACAAAAATATGCCAGACTTTTTAATATAATCTAGTAAAGTTTTTTTGCACACACATATTGAAATAAACGACCCACTATTCTAGTAATGTTTATTTCCTATAGTCTAGTTGCCAGTCTAGCAGGCATATTTCCTATAGTCTAGTTACCAGTCTAGCAGGCATATTTCCTATAGTCTAGTTACCAGTCTAGCAGGCATATTTCATATAGCCTAGTTACCAGTCTAGCAGGCATATTTCCTATAGTCTAGTTACCAGTCTAGCAGGCATATTTCATATAGCCTAGTTACCAGTCTAGCAGACACAAGTAGTAAAGCTGTACTTTAATAAGAGATCATTAAAGGTCATGAACTGAGAACAAGTATTTAATGCTGATGCTGCTTTTGATTTGGACAAAAGCTGCAGACTCTGTGCAGAATTTTTATGTGAACAAAAACAAAAATGTTGCTAAATATTTCCAAACAGTAAGTTAAAACTCTTTAAATTCTTGAAAGACACAGCAATTCTCAAAATTTCTTGTGTTTTTAACCCAAATTGTTTCCCAACAGAAACCTAACAAAGTGTTCATTGAGGACAATTGTATTTATTGCATACAAACATGGATTATTCAGTTTCTATTTAGATAGATCGGGGTGCATTTACGCAAAAAATAAGTTTTAAATTTTTCAAAGGAGCCTTGCATTGCTTTTACTAGACCCTTTTCTTCATATTAAAGAAGTAGAGAGTCTGCTTTTGTAACTTCATGTGAGAATTGGTTAACATCACGGAACATCACTCCAATTATGATAAATATTGTTATGCAAATTAGTGAAGTTGATAGGGCGCCGGTGTTCTAAACTGAAGGTCATGAGCTTGAATTCCATACTAAGCATTTCTTTTATAAAGCATTTTTACTCGGTGTGACAACTTTAAAATTCCAAGTGCCAGGTTTTACAATAGTTATAGCAGATAGATCGATACATAGCCAACACCGAGCAATACACTTGCTGGCAAACAAACGTTTTGTTCAGCAAATCATAGTTTGAAAACACTTCAAATCAGTTATTATATTGATTTTAAACTAATTACTATAAATTTTTTGTAGAATATTTTCATACGAGACTATTATAACCAAAACCCTTCTCGGTAGTAAATTGCTAAGTTTAGAAACGATGTAACGTTTTCTGCTCGAGCATGTTTCGAGATGTTAATGGCTCCCTGGTATAATATGCTACCAACGGATTCTAGTGGCTTGCAAATGAATTATTTAGCAATACCAGCAGATATTCCTAAAGAATCTATTACCCTTATAGATGAATTCCAAAACCGAATTTCAATCCATGCTGATTTTGCTCAAGGGTTACTTGAGCAATCAGTGAAAGCTAGGAAACAAAAAATAAGATGTTGTGTTCACTTGAGTGCCCGAACATGATAATATCAGCCAACTAGGCAACTTTATCTTATGATGTGTTCACTATTTTTTCAATTTAGTTTTTTTAACTAATTTTTGGCCATTTTAAAGCCTATATAATCATAGTGAATTTAAAGCAATTTTTAAAAAACTTAAATTTGGAGTGAATCTCCACCAGTTGGTTTGGGTTCCTAATTCATAAATGCTGCATGATTGATACTATGATCATGCATTGAAAGCTTTGATAAGGTTATCACAAGTTGGGCCACCACTTCACTAATTTCAACGTAACCTGAGATGATCTACTCCCAGCCTTGTATAGGATGAAATGATTGTAATGAGTTTATTGGTAGTTGTCTACTCGTTGTGTCATGAGTTCCAAGTTTTAACACTTACCACTTTCAGCCAATTTTAAAACACTTAAGTTATTGAAAGCTGTTTTCTGTGTAGCATATTTCATATGTTTGATTACCTTAGTTTTTGTTGCGTATGTCTACTTCAGCATTCTTTTAAACACTCCAGAGTTAGAGTATCCAAAAAATCCTAAAAATTTGCATTCAAATTTTATAATTACAAATAGTTCTGAAGCTTGCAGGCTTATAGCCAGTTGATAGATTTAAACTGCCAGCACTGAAGGCCAATGAGCTGAGCATTAGACTTAGAAGAATGGCTTGCTCTATGGTCTTGTTCTCAAGTTAGAATACACTATAACAGCGTTTCTTATTTTAGTAGTACTTTACTATTCAGCTGATAATTGTCAATAACAGTTCCTTCAATATCTTTAATAGTCCTGCTTTGTGCAAGTGGCTCATCTTTGAAGCAAAATTTATACGAGATCACTCAAGTTTCTAAGAGATCACTTAAGCAATCACAATTATTATTATTTGAGAGATCTTTTACTTGATTAAAAAGATGAATGGAGAACACAACTCATAAATGTTTTACATTACTCAATCAGGTCTACATAGAGCTTTATTGCAAAGAGAAAAAAACTAGTTGAATGGGTGTTTGTTTAAGGTATTTTTTTGATGTGGGTTCTTGAATGTATAAGTTACAGTTTATTCAAAGCCTCATTAAACAGATAAAACTTTGAATAGTTAATTTACTCCAAGTACAGGTATTATACCTGAAAGCTTGCAGCACTGGTAGAGAGCATTACTAGTGTTAGTAGCAATTGTAGAAATAGTAGTAGTAGTATTATTAGTAGTAATATTAGTGGTGGCAACCGTAGTAGTAGTATTAGTTAGTAGTAGTAGTAGTCGTTGCAATAGTAGTGATATTAGCAGTAGTAGTAGTTGTAGCAGTAGTAGTAGTAGTAGTAGTAGCAGTAGTAGTAGTAATAGTAGTAGTAGAAGTAGTAGCAGTAGTAATAGTAGCAGTAGTAGTAGTAATAGTAGTAATAGTAGTAGTAGTAGTAGTAGTAGTAGTAGTAGTAGTAGTAGTAATAGTAGTAATAGTAGTAGCAGTAGTAGTAGTAGTAGTAGTAGTAGTAGTAGTAGTAGCAGTAGTAGTAGTAGTAATAGTAGTAATAGTAGTAGCAGTAGTAGTAGTAGTAGTAGTAGTAGTAGTAGTAGTAGTAGTAGTAGTAGTAGTAGTAGTAGTAGTAGTAGTAGTAATAATAATGTTATAGTAGTAGTAATAGTTACTGTAGTAGTAGTAATAATAGTAATTGAGACGCTAACACATAAAACAGCCAAACAATTTGACTCATACGCCTCACAATCAGTCACTTCTAACCCACCTAAATACTATTAAATATTCAGACTGTTGCAAAAAAACATATAAGAGAATTCTCACCAAATATTATAAAATAAATTGAGACAGATATTCTTTTCTCTGATTCATAGCTAGAAGAAATATGTGAAAGGTGAATGTTCAATGTGTTTATCTACAATAATACAGTTATGACAACATCAAGACCGGGAAACTTACATCCTGTCAGATTTAGGTGTGACATCACTTTTCTCTGTCTTCTTCTATTTGCATGTACAGGTACAAATTTAGTACAATCCGTTTTCTTATGCCGAGTCTAGTCTATACCTTCAATATAAAAAAATTGTGTTCAGATTTTGATGGCTGATAAGCCAGAAAAAAAGCTCTACTGTCTCAAAGTTAGCCAAGTTATCTCTACTGAAAAAGTTGTATTCCTCTTCCCAAACCCTTTCTGTTAGCAGCAACCCAAAACATTTGTTAAAATGAGAGTGGTGTGTTTAACTATAATAACTGTTTACGGGTGAAATGTTTATTTAGGTTGCCCAAAGCAGCAAACAGGTTTTCCCAGTTTGTGATTACAGCTAGTTGTAAAGAATAACATAATAAAATCACTAATATTATACAAAGGTTTTGACATTTGTATTTACTATTTAATATTATTTACTATTTATTATGATTTGGCAAAACCTGGAATATATTTATCTGCAACATAAACTTTTGCAACTTAAATGCAAAATATCTTTGGCTCCGAAATGCAATTGCATTAAAAAATCAAAATGGATTATAAAATAGAATATTTTGAAAGTGTTTTAAATGACACAAAAATAAAAGTGAGTTCTTATAAAAAAATAGACTTAAAAGAGGCTTAACATAATGTATAATGGGTGGTTCAAAGCTTATTTTCAGAGCAGCCTTTTATACCATAAATATTTTGTGTGAATAAATGCATTTACTAAAGTTAATTTTCTTTAGTTTGTGAGAAATACTAGCAAAAATTAACAAATTGACTCACTAAAATATTTAACAGACTTCCAACAATGTTCACCTGTTTCTGCCTAAACAGAACGTTTGTTATTTTATCACAACCAGAGTTAGACATCTGGCACCTACATGAAATGTACCAGAATTTGCTTGGCACAAACCAACTCAAGAAGCAGCAAGACAGCACAATAAGTAGTTTAATCCTGAGTTGACTAACTTAAGATTTAGAAAAAAAACCAAAACTTATTCCCTATTGCACAATAACTGTAATGACTGTAACTTCCAATAATGCTATCGGTATAAAAAATTAATTTACTTTGTTCAAAAGATGTTTGCTACTACTCCAATTGTATGTCGAATGACAAAATTCCATAAGCGACTCTGTCACAATAACAGTTTAACGCTATGTGTTATCCCCAATTCCTGGCAAGTTTGACACTTTTCTAAAGTTATCGAAAGTAAGGATAACCTATCAACATTTTAAGTTGAATTGTTATACAAACACTCCATCAACTATTAATAGTCTAAAGGTTCCATTACAATTATCATATGTAAATTCCTGTTCTCTGTATTAAGTTAGCTGAGCAGTCCTGAGAGATTGTTCAAGCTGTGCTTGCATTTGTGTGTGCCTGCATGCGTGGGCCTGCATGCGTGTGCCTGTGTGTGTGCGTGCGTGTGCGGGTGCCTGTGTGTGCGTGTTTGTGTGTGCGTACATGAATACAGGTATGTGTGACTGTGTGTGTGACTGTGTGTGTGAATCTGCATGTGACTGCGCATGTTAGTGTGCGTGTGACGGTGTGTGTGACGGTGTGTGTGACTGTGTGTGCGACTCTATGTGTGACTGTGGGTGACTGTGTGTGTGACTGCGCGTGTTACTGTGTGTGTGACTGCGCGTGTGACTGTGCGTGCGACTGTGCATGCGACTGTGCGTGTGACTGTGTGTGTGACTGTTTGCGTGAATCTGCATGTGACTGCGCATGTTAGTGTGCGTGTGACGGTGTGTGTGACGGTGTGTGTGACTGTGTGTGCGACTCTATGTGTGACTGTGGGTGACTGTGTGTGTGACTGTGTATGTGACTGTGCGTGTGACTGTGCATGCGACTGTGCGTGTGACTGTGTGTGTGACTGTGTGCGTGACTGTGTTTAACACCATTTTTCCCTTTTTTCAGAAGTGCTGAACATCAATAACTGCTGGTAAACCAATAGAATCTTCAGATACATTTGAAGTTGAATCAAAGTTAGAGAGCGTTGTTGGAACTGTTTTTGCTAATTATCCACCACTAACTATGGCATGCAAAAATTGACTTGCCAATTTTTTCATACCAACACTGAAACGAACTGAAATCATATAACTGTACACCAAATTATTTTTGATTGTAATCGTAGCGAAGTAGACTATAATTAGTCATTACTCACTAATGAGTTCACATTTACATTTAAACACTTTTACATTTTTATTTTTCTTTCTAATTTATTTCAACAAAACACTTCTTTCAAGTTATGAAATTTTAAACTTACAGTTGTTTGAAAACCTTTACAGTTGATTTATTTTTAATTTAGTTGTCCAGCACAAAACCTTTTCCTCATGATATGAAGTTTGAAAGTTACAGTTGTTTGACAGAGTCTCAAAACTTTTACAATTGTTTTTTATGTTCTCCCATAATTTATTTCAACTACACAAAACACCACTCTTGTGATATGTAGTTTGAAAGTTAAAATAGAAAATGTTGTTATATGTTAAATACAAATCAAATTTCTGTCCAGAGACTTCATGTTACTCGGGCAATGCCGGATAGAACAGCTAGCATCATTATAAAAGTTGATCCTGCTAATATTAGTACAAGAATTTCATGTACATGTACACTTGTACAACTTAAATATGCAAACAACGAAACTAATAAATATTAGAAAACATTAATAACCTGTGATTTGTATTCCATTTTTCTGAGCACATTGTAAGAAAATTAGTAATAATTAGTAATCAATAAATTATTGTTATTACAGTTTATTATTGTTATTACAGGTTGTTATTGTTATTACAGGTTGTTATTGTTATTACAGGTTATTATTGTTATTACAGGTTATAGTTATTATTAAAGGTTGTTACTGTCATTACAGGTTGTTATTGTTATTACAGGTTGTTATTGTTATTACAAGTTATAATGACTATTACAGGTTGTTGTTGTTATTACAGGTTGTTATTGTTATTACAGGTTGTTATTATTACAGGTTATTATTGTTATTACAGGTTATAATTATTATTACAGGTTATTGTTGTTATTACAGGTTGTTATCGTTATTACAGGTTATTATTGTTATTACAGGTTATAATTATTATTACAGGTTATTGTTGATATTACAGGTTGTTATCGTTATTACAGGTTATTATTGTCATTACAGGTTATTATTGTTACTACAGGTTATTATTATTATTGTTGTTGTTGTTATTACAGGTGAAAGTAATCATAGTTTATGGTTTCAGGGCACGAGAAAGGTGAGACTAACCACAAAATGATAATTACCTCATCTTGCTAATACATATAAATTATCTTCTATTGTCAGCAGTATATAAGTTTTTTTAAGAGTTTTAGCTTGGTTCACGATTTAAATAGATAGCCTCAATTTCTTGAAATATTTTTACAAAAATAACAGTACTTTATCTGAAGATCACTAGATCTTTACAATTTGGAGACTGTTCAGAAAAGTACAAAGATTCAGTAGAGAGTTGAGCAGTGCATCAACACACCTGACGAGTAGACACGAATCATTTTCACAAACACACAGCTGCTAGTAACTAACCTTGTCAGTGGTTCTACTTTGCTGTGATGTGTTTTGTTGAGCTGTATTGCCAATCCTTAAGCAGAGTGTGACGAATATAGCTGAGTAGGAGAGTATAATGGTAACAGTAGGTATAAGAAACTTGACAAGTTGTATCCAGTAGTAGACTAGGGGATCCACCACTACATCGCAGTATAATATTCCATCCTGTTCCTTAATCTGGTCTTAAATTATAACGACTACTAATAGGTTGTAGAGTTGCCCCGATGTTGGTATCAGAACCAGTATCGGTGTCAACATGGGTGTTAAGTATCTGAACCAGTATTGACTGATCTTTTCTTAAAATATCCGAAACTTCAGATACTTTTTACAGATAAACTATTTAGCAAAAAACAGTATTTTAGCTTGCTACACTAATAAAAATCATCAGCTGCTAGTTCCTTACTTTCACCTAATGAATTCCAGGCCTGCCACACAATCTATTTCATGGCTATGGCCTGATCAACATCAACACAGCTGAGCAACCTTTTTGTCTTATTCAGGATGTAATCACAAAGTGTGGTATTTCCTAATTACAGCAATAGGATTTATTACAGCCAATCACGAACAAGATAACAAAGAAGGGAAATGAGAATGCAGTGTAATATTTTTATTTACTAGCATTGCAAAAGTAATTTAAGCAGTCGATGCATAAAGTTATCTATCTCTCTCTGGGTCCTGATTATACAATGTATCTTTTGTATCATACAAAATAACCATAGTGGCTTATTGGTATTTAGCCTGTCCTCCATCATCTGTGGCAAGTGAGTACCTCTACAGTACGACTGGCTACATTGATATTGATAAAAGAAAGAGACTTCTCACTGAGAGAATTGAATCACTGACAGTAATTAAAAGAAACCTTTTATTTGCTCTAAACTGGTGCAAGCGCAGAGGTTTATTCAGCAATAGAAGAGGGACTTGATTATCACAAAAAGAGCTAGCTGTACCACCAACAGTAATTACCATCATTATTTACGGATTACAAGAAACATGGACTGTTTTGTTACTACATGCACAGTATGTCAGTATTTAAATATATATATATATATATATATATATATATATCTTTTTTCATAAATACAAACAAATAAATACATTGTACAACAATATTTAAAAAAAATTTGCATTATATTTATATTTGCATAATCAAATGAACGATTCTCTATGCGACGCAAAATATCTGAATCGGTATCTGAATCAGATTATTTTTCAATAAGAATCGGTATATCGGATCGATGTCTGAATCGGCTAGTGAAATTAGAACTGGGGCATGTTAAATAGTTTGTGGCTATATCATCTTCACCATTTAAAAAGTACTATATATATATATACATATATATAAATATGTATATATACATATATAAATATGTATATATACATATATATAAATATGTATATATATACATATATATATATATCTATATATCCATATATATAAAATATATATATATATATATACATATATACATATATAAATATATATATACAAATTATATAAAGTATATATATATATATATATATATATATATATATATATACTTGAGTGCCTCAGTATGTACAATGTTCACCCTGTTCTTGTGGCATTCATCAAGATGTCAATGACCAAATGGAAGACGGAACTGGAAGCTAATGGCAAAAAGCTGGCGAGTGTACAAATTAAGCGAGGCATCTATCAAGGTGACTCCTTATCACCGCTGCTCTTCTGCATATGCCTAAACCCTCTAAGCAAGATGCTGGAGGAGACTCAATATGGGTACCAGTTTAAGAGTGGCACCAAGATAAACCACCTCATCTACATGGATGACATCAAGCTATACGCTAACAAAGAAAGGGACATTGATTCGCTAATACACCTCACTCAGGTATACAGCAAGGACATCGTAATGACCTTCGGTATTGAGAAATGTGGAAGGCTAATTCTTAAGAAAGGCCATTCTATGCTCACAGATGGCCTAAGAATGCCAAATGGTACCATCAAAGATATAAAAAAGGGTACAAGTACTTGGGGATTATGCAAAGCAACATCAACAACGAAGCCGAGGTACGTCACAAATCCATTACCAAATACAAGAAATGCCTTCGGCAGGTCTTACGGAGCCAGCTCATTGCCAAGAACCAAATCATGGCAATAAATACTTACGCACTGCCAGTAATAAGATATCCAGCAGGCATAATACAGTGGACTGAGGAAGCCATCAAAGAAACAGATATAGCAACTCGTAAACTGCTGACCATGCATGGAGCACTCCATCCAAAATCTGATACTACTAGATTGTATCTTGATAGGAAAGATGGCGGTCGGGGACTCAAAAGTGTACTGCAGACAGTGAAAGAGAAGCAGCAAAGTATCAAAGCATATGCAGCCTCCATGGCCATCTCAGATAAGTTGCTAGCTTAATTTCAATCGGCTGCTCTTACAACAGACCCACGCCCTGATGATGAGGAAATTGACTGGCACACGAAACCTCTTCATGGTGCTTACCACCAACAAATATCTAAGGTTGGCGATCTTCACCAGACATATATGTGGCTAAACAAAGGAAACCTAACGGCCAATACAGAGTCGCTAATCATGGCAGCCCAGAAGCAAGTGCTCCCAACAAGGCAACTCCAGACGAAAATGTATCACACTAGAGACGATCCTAGATGCAAACTGTGCAAAGATGCACCTGAGACCATCCAACACATCATCAGTGGATGCAGGCAGCTAGCAGGGAACGCATACACTGAGCGGCATAATCATGTCGCAGGTATCGTGTATATAAGTCTATGTGATGAGTATGACCTTAATAAACCACAACACTGGTGGGAAGCTCCTGGTAAGGTGAATGAAAATGACCGCGCTAAGATCCTCTGGGACTTCTACATCCAAACTGACAAGCATGTCCTAGCAAACCAACCAGATATAGTGGTGGTAGACAAGGAGAGCAAGAGGGTCACTATAATAGATATAGCAGTACCCAATGACTACAATATAGCCAGCAAAGAAAAAGAAAAGGTAGAGAAATATCTCCCTCATGGAGAAGAGATTGAAAAATGCTGGAATGTAGGAACAACTGTAATCCCAGTAGTCATTGGAGCACTGGGCGCAATAACACCGGCGCATAAAATGTGGCTTGCCCGAATACCAACAACAATCAACTCAGGTGAGTTGCAGAAAAGTGCGCTACTGGGAACAGCTATGATCTTGAGGCGAGTGCTCAAACTCCCAGGTCTCTGGTAAGAGACCCGGGTTAGAGCAGAATTTACCACCCATACGAGGTATCCAAGGCGAGGAAACAATTTATATATATATATATATATATAACTAATAGATATATATATTAGTACTTTATTTGCAATAGTTTGATTTCAAAATTAGAAATGTTTTCCAAATTAAGCCATACAACTATAGTAAAAAAAACAAAGAAAAAGGGCAACAGTTAACCATTAAAATTGAATCAATAGTTTGACAAATAGTGTTTAAAATGTCTTTCTCTGCTAAGAAAACAAATATTATGTGGAAAACTGTTAAACAGCTCCCAATGATATTTTCAAAATAATTGTTAGCAATGGTTGTATGCAAATTATTCATATCACGTAAGTTGAAATGAGTTGAGAACCTGTAAAAAGCAAAAACATAGAAGAGCATGAAAAATCTTGAAACGTTGAATTGAAGTAAAATAAACATTTAGCATAGGCAGAGTAAAAAGACACAAAAGTTTGGAAGACGCGAAGATTTGGAAAGCTCTTTCGTCGGAATAATGTATGCAGGAATATGATGTAGATTTGTAATTAGCCAAAATGCTCGTTTTTCCAACAAAAATAAATGTTTGGTAACATATCTTGAAGCTAGATTATAATAAATGTGGATACCATAAATAATATGGCGAAATATTAACTGGTAATAAAATGTAATAGCAGATTTTGAGTTTTGTATGGCCTGCATAACTGGAGCAGAGTCAATGACATCGTGACCTTATTACCACTTGTGTCGACATGATTACTCCAAAAAAGTCGGTCTCTCAAATCGAATCCTAACAATTTTGTCTTACGTCTACAAGTGATATATTGAATGTTAAACTTAAGAGTAAAGCTGTTTCGAAGGTTTTCATTAATATTATAGAGAAGAGAATGTGCTTTTTGTAAATTGATTGTCATGTGATTTGAAGTACACCAGTGGCTGACAATTTGTGTGATGAGATTGTAGTTGGCCCTTTTGATGACTTCTACTCATTAGCAGCTATGAACATGATAGTAATTAGAGTCCTACCTCAACATACGGACCTGCTCACCTCAACATACAGACCTGCTTACCTCAACATACGGACCTCCTTACCTCAACATACAGACCTGCTTACTTCAACATACGGACCTGCTTACCTCAACATACGGACCTGCTTACATCAACATACGGACCTGCTTACCTCAACATACGGACCTGCTTACCTCAACATACGGACCTTATACCTTCTGGGACTATGTTCATAATTATGTAGATTTATTTCCATCTCAAGGCAGTATTTTCTCCATGCAGAAAATACTGCCTTGAAATTATCATGCTATGAACGAACTTCTAAGCAGGATAGTACGGTGAAAAAATGTGTTTGTGACTGTTTAATTCAGTACATGCGCTAAAAAGTAACAAATACTTATTTTGTTGTTGATATCTGAAATAAAATGTAGCATCACTATGTACACTACTTTATAGAGTTTTTACCTTCGAGACAGATGCGGTGGATAACGGCCATTTGTGAGAAATGTTATAGCAACGCATTTGGTGAAATAAACTTTTGTGACCCTGCTTGATAGTAACTTTAAATTCAACTTGAATGAGTTTAGCTTACTAAACAACCACTTGAAGCAAAGTTTTATTATTTCACTAAACTTACTTTAATTTTACAGTTAGCCACATTTTGCCTCGTGTTCACTATAACTTTTAGCCAAGCTTTTAAAAATTCTTTTAAAACTGATTTACCAAGAACGACTGAGCAATACAGTACTCAAAAGCAGCCTCTCGCATACTTGGCCAGGTAGTGGCCCTATATTGACCATTGACAACTGCTCAAATGCTCGTATTTTACAGATTACTCGCATCTCATGAAAGAAACTTGTTCGAGTCAGCTCGCATCTCGAGCTTCTCAAGATTCAATTAGTGTTGAGGCACTCATATGTAAAGGTACGACTGTATAATCGTTTTTGTAGCCTTGCTGGCCTCTGATTGGTGCAATACTACCATCATAATCACTAGATTATGCGGTTATTGCAAGTTATCAACAAATACTTACAAGATGAGGGTGTGAGACAGGAGGATGAACTGCATCAGAAAAGAACTTAGTGTAAAAGAACAACGCAATAGATGACAAGAATGGTTACAACTATTCTAATGACAAGCTTCCATTTTATTGAGTTATTAAACTAACAGATCAAAGTAATGTGATTAGATTTACAAGTAGGTAACTTGTGTATCTTTGAAGTTAATACATTTATCTATAGCTCAAAGTAAGTCATTTATTTCTCCAGAGTAGTTGTTCTAGAAAATGAGAGCATCAGACGAAACAGCTACAAAGAAACCCTTATTATGGTCATCTAGGGCTGGGTCATGTGTAATTTGTTCTTCAGAGACAGCGTGGATCACTTCAGAATTAATCGTAATGTCATTTAGTTGATGCGCGAGTTCAAGGTCACCCAAGTTCAAGATATTCAACACTTGCCTGCAAATTGAAATTTTGTTGTAATTATTTTTTTAAAACAGGAGAATATGAATGCTGACCTGTTGCTGTGGCAATTTTTTTAACACAGCTGATTTGTGTGACATTTCTATGATATTTATGACTAGAAATTTTACTGTCATACAGCCCACGACCAAAGTGATAATAGAAAAAAGGAAAGGTACTGTTGGTTGTTGACAAAGTAGTTCTCAGCAGGAATTGACAGAGTATAGTGTAAATGAGACTTGTTTGAGATGATATAAAATAAATTGGAGGGAGCACGACTCTAAAAAAGTGCAACTAACAATTTATTTTGGAGGTAAAATTGGGTTGAAACCAGGTATTCAAGTAATTGGTTAATTGTTGATATTACAATATCTGTTATAAGTATACAGTATCTGTTAAAGGTCGCGCAGTCTAGTCTCCTCTCTTATGCATTGTAAGATTTGGTCATTGATAGCTAATCGAGTGATGCGCTATCTAGCGAAGTTGTTAACAAGTATGTCATTGTTGTTTCAAACTCGAGAGAGCAACAAAATATATTTCAGCAGCCATTTCTTGGTGGCCTATATCAATGACAGCTTTAGCCATGGTAAGACCTTGATTCTTGCGTATTGTCAAACCCCATGTTAGATCGAGAGGAATGCCTGTACGGCTATTAGTGGCATGGCTGTACAATCTAACCTACTGTATGTAATTTAACTAACAACAACAATAAAAAAATATGTTTATTATGCAATATTAAAAGTGAAACGGCAAGCTGCCATGTAATATACAGTTTGAAAGTTGGTTGTGTTGTGAATGTAGAATGGTTTTGACAGCGTTGCACGTGCACATGCATCTCTCACGCTTGTAACAGAAAGCAAGCGTTGGCATTCACGCGTCTGGAAGTTTTATGCAAACTTGAGTGCAATAAAGAAATATTCTTGTCCTAAAAGGGCATTGTAGTTCCACCCTAACTTGTAGATAAGATGTAAAGAAATCTGGCTAATGTTCTAGATAATTTAACAAAACTTCGGTAAGAGGACAAAAACGTAGGCTAATAAACTGTGTACCACATTTTCGTACCTGTAAATCGGTCTACGCCTCAAGCAGTCTACGTTAATTACACAAACCTTCGGCAATTAAAAAATGCCATAGACTGGTGAAATGAGCACGTTTTTCTCGTAAAATGCGCACTGCTAAATAGTTCTACTATCTGTCGCATGGCTTTATTGGCGTATTGTAGGCCGGTCTTAACTATTATTAAACCAAGCTTTACAAGCGTTTTGTGGCAAATTGTGGCCGAATTAATCTGTCTATTTATGTAAAATCCGATCAGATGGGTTAGTTTTAAGTTATTGCGGTAACCTTTCAAAGATTTGGTAACATATTTAAATAGGTTTATATGTGTTTTGTATCGTTATTATACTTTAACGGCTCTACAAAAAAATGGTCAAAGTTGTTGATGAGATTTTGATACAAGGGGTTTCCGACGTTGTTGATGAATAATTTTGATAAGTTGTGTGCACATGCATTTATCATAAAAACTCTTCAACTTCGCTCCGCTCGTTTGGTCGTGGGATTATGGTATATTATAAAAAGTTTGTCAAATTGAGGACTTGGCATTTTTATGGACAAGGATGGTGCAATATGTAATACAGCCGTGAGCATAGAGCAGAAAGGGCTAGGCTATATACTAATATAATATATTAGTACACCAATATATTATATAACATATTATATATAATATACATTATATATTTTATATGTATATATATGTATGAATATATAATGCAAACTTATTAAATGAAATCTGTGATTTCATTTGTTCGTTTTTCGGTCTTGGGGTTAAGAAAAAAAGTCTGCGCTTCACAGGAAGCAAGCCTGCACACTTTGCACAAGGAAGAAAAACATACTACCATTATGGCCACATGACCAGCTTGCCACAATCTGGAATAATTGTACTTGCAATTGTTACCAGCCATGATCTCTCAAGCGATGATTATCTTCTACATGTAGCTGTAGCATAGTTTATCAGCAATCCATATGGTCAATAAATAATATTAGATAAATAAATTATTTAATTAATACCTGAAATAATTTATAAATACTGAACTTATTATACATGGTTGAATTATTTAGCAAATTAATGGCTTGAAGAAAATTTGCCATAGATGGAACACAATCATTTTCTTTGCAAAGTAATTCTAGTTAGAATATTTTAATAGTTTTATGTTAACTGGCTTACAAACCCATGCTTGGCTGGAATATCATCAATCGTTACGAAGCTCGGTCGTATTTTATCCATTTCTGTACAATTTTCAACTTTTACAGTCACCTGACAGGCATTGGTTTCATGCAAATTAACAGCAGCAATCATTACTCCAAGCCAATCGGGATGTGCTACAGTGTATACCGTCACTAAGTGATCCTCACCTTGGTGCTATATTTGACAAAAAAGTCATTCTAGAAAGTTTAAATGAGCTCAGCATAACATTATAAATTCACTTTGTATTATTCTTGAGCAAAATTTGATATAGATTGTATTAGTTAATAATAAACTAGGTAAAAATTTAGTAATAACAGACTGATGTATAAGGGAAACCGTTTTAAATTATACAGTTGAACTGAATTATACAGCTGAATTGAATTATACAACTGAATTAAATTATACAGCTGAATTGAATTATACAACTGAACTGAATTATACAGCTGAATTGAATTATACAGCTAACTTGAAATATACAACTGAATTGAATTATACAGTTGAATTAAATTATAGTTGAATTGAATTATACAACTGCATTGAATTATACAGCTAAATTGTTTTATACAACTGAATTGAATTATATAGCCATATTTAATTATGCAGCTGAATTGAATTATACAGCTGAATTGAATTATACAGCTAAATTGAATTATACAGCTGAATTGAATTATACCACTGAATTGAATTATACAGCTGAAATAAATTATACAGCAGAGTTAAATTATACAGCTGAATTGAATTAGACAGCTGAATTAAATTATACAGCTGAATTGAATTATACAGCTGAATTGACTTATACAACTGAACTGAATTATGCAGCTGATTTAAATTATACAGCTGAATTAAATTATACAGCTGAATTAAATTATACAGCTGAGTTGAATTATACAGCTAAATTGAATTATACTGCTGAATTGAATTATACAGCTGAATTGAATTATACAGCTAAATTGAATTATACAGCTGAATTAAATTATACAGCTGAATTGAATTATACAACTGAATTAAATTATACAGCTGAATTGAATTATACAGCTGAATTGAATTATACAGCTGAATTGATTTATACAACTGAATTGAATTATACAGCTGAATTGATTTATGCAGCTGAATTAAATTATACAGCTGAATTAAATTATATAGCTGAATTGAATTAGACAGCTGAATTAAATTATACAGCTGAATTGAATTATACAACTGAATTGAATTATACAACTGAACTGAATTATGCAGCTGAATTAAATTATACAGCTGAATTGAATTATACAGCTGAATTGAATTATACAGCTGAATTGAATTATACAGCTGAATTGATTTATACAACTGAATTGAATTATACAGCTGAATTGATTTATGCAGCTGAATTAAATTATACAGCTGAATTAAATTATACAGCTGAATTGATTTATACAACTGAATTGAATTATACAGCTGAATTGATTTATACAGCTAAATTAAATTATACAGCTGAATTGAATTATACAACTGAATTGAATTATACAGCTGAATTGAATTATACAACTGAATTGAATTATACAGCTGAATTGAATTATACAGCTGAATTGAATTATACAAAGCTAGCTGAATGCCCGGAGTTGTCCAGGTAATAAAAAAGAAAATGGACCGAACATTTATTTTTATTCATCATAAAAATTTAACAATCTAAATTTTAAACTTCATATCATGAGAAAGTATTCTTGTGCAGTTCAAATGAATTAAGAAAATTTTAAAACAACTGTAAAGGTATTCAAATTTTTCAAACGACTGTAACTTTTAAATTTCATATCATAAAAGAAGTGTTTTGTTAAAATAAATTAAGAGGAAAAATAAAAATGTAAATGTGAGATCATTGGCAAGTAAAGGCTAAATATATTCTGTTTTGCTACGATTACAATGAAAATTTATTTGGTATACAGTCATATGATTTTTGTTCGCTTCAGTGTTGGCATCGTTAGGTGAAAATATTGTAGACAATAGGCAAATATGCTGTGGTATCAAAGCCCATAGTAATTATCTAATTCAATCATCTCCTAATAAAAATCATCAAAATTAGCAACAAAACAATATGTTAACCTTAGTAACTATAGTTACCGGCAATAACGCCAGTGTATTTTACAGTTATGATTTGCAAGATAACATAACATTGCAATGTACTATGCGGAGAGCTCTGACTTTTGAGACAGACGTTTGACATTAAAACTGAATCTAACCTAAATAAACTTAGCTTATTAAATACATAATTTCAGGAGGTTTTAGCATGTATTTTAGTAAACGTTAAACTTTGAACTAAAATTTTAGCATTTATCCGTTTTGCGAATTTGTTTTTAACATAACCAATAATGCTAAACTCACCATGGCGAGCAATCTTTTAAGAATGTGTATAATTAGTACACAAGTTGCAAAATTCTGATTTCGAAATAAATTATTGTACATACCGTGTGGTAGAAAAGATTCGCTCTAACGAAAAAATAGAGAAAAAGCATCATGTTCTATAGTGTCATGCAAAGAGCATTTTATAGCAGGAGCACAATAACACATTGACGCAATGCCCAAATAATACGCCATTTAGCATGTGCATACGCTATACGGTATATGATAAAGGCCACAGATTGTTAAAAAATGCATAGCTCGGTGGTTGAGCGCGTGGGTTGAAACTTGCAGTTGCAATATCCGTGAGTTCAAATCTAGCACGCTTTAAGTTTTAAAATTTTCACAACGGTAGCTGGACAAACCAAAGTACAAACTTTGCGATTTATTGATACAAAATTAACATTCATTTGCCACAAAACTGCACAAATTTGAAAAGAAACTTTTTGAATTATTAGTTTAAAAAGTCCTTGTTTCCAAATGAGGAAATGTTGTATTTTCAGTAAATTTTCACTCGTCTACAAACATTCCATCTTGCTGACTGATACATAAATTTTAAACTGCCTTAAAGCAGTCACAGTTCTGATAGGTTGTATTTAGCTCACTGAGGGACTGCGGTGTAAAAAAAGTAACTTCAGCTGAAATATACAGACTAGACAATTGGACAATCAAGAGAACACAACTCTATCTTTTGTCAATAATTTCCCTTTTGCTCATCATCAGTAATTTTAAGGTCGGTCAGACGTGCCCGAAAATCCGAATGACTAACCTAAATTCATAGCTTGGTAAAAGGCTTTAATGAGAAAACAACCCCTAATTTTTTATAATTTCATTTTTCAGAAAAAGTAAAGAGCTGAGCCAATCAGTCGCACCCAATAATTGACAGAGCTCTCAAGTCCATCACTGGTGGAGACTAAAAAACATCCCAGATAAAATGACATAATCATTTGTATAATTTTATTATCAAGTGTAGCTAGACCAATGAAAATAACTACTAACTGGTTAAGTGAATCGCAATCATGGAGCAGAGATGCAACAATGCAGCGAATCAAGTAGCCAGAAACTTCAGCTAATCCGTTTTGTCAGTTATCGGCTGATGTGTAAACTACTCAACCCGCAGTACTGGTCATGTGACCACTCTCTTGCTGCCTCAATAAACATGGCTACTGCAAAGAACAAATGATTGAAGACTACTACTCAAGGCTGCCGACCTGTTTGTCATAATAATGATGTGATCGCTTCTTCATTGAGTACCGCTACTCATCATTCACTTATGGTTACCCGCTGAGTGTATTACTGGCTATTAATGGTTATTATTCAAATTGAACACTTTAAAAATAGGGAGTTATTGCTACTTACATGTTCCTTCTTTCCCTTGGCAATAATAAGCCTGAGAGTGTGAATAGCAAAGTTTTCTATAGGCTCTTGACATATCTTTGTCTGTATGGGATGAGAGGAGTACGTGACCAATGTAGTATATACATCTATGGAGTAATAAATGATATACTCACATTGAAAAGATGCAGGATAATTCATGCTAATTAGTGCATTAGCACACACTAGGGAGCAATGCTAAAAAATCACAAATAATTGTTTTTGATGTTTGTGGTTATCTGACGGCCAGGATGTTTTAGGATAAAATGGACAAAACTAGATCGTAGTTAAAATGCTCAGATTCAAGTGAAAGTGTGTTTATAACATCTATCAATAATTGTACTTTGGCAAAGAAGCCAACAAGAGTAGAAACAAGTACCGTGGCAATTTAATGCAATTGCTGATATCAATAGCACGAGAAACAGGCAGCCGCAGAACTAATGACAAAGTTTTGACATGTATTTTTTTTGAACATTTTACTGAAATCAAATTTTACTGATTTCAATCTTGAAACGTACTGGCAGTAGGACCACCTAAAACAACTAAAAAATCTTAAATGATAGAAAAATACTGATACTTTCTGGTGAAATCAGTAAGATTTGATGTAATCTTATCTTTAATCAGCCTCCTGCTGCAGGTAGAGTACCTCATACAGGTTGAATATGATTGTCATGTCCAGCTACACTTGGTAGCCATAGTAACCATGGTATAACAACAGTTTCCTTAACAACATGGCATGCATTCGCTTGCAGAGAACTACCTGTAAGCCTTTAAAATCACTGATTTAGGTAAAATAAATTGTTTGTTTTTACAAGAACTAAGTTTCAGTTGATCAAACTGCGGCACTTTTACATTTCTTGGTTTTAGTAGCCCTGATTCTCTAGAATACGTAAAAATAAATACTGACCTTTGTTTAAAAAACTTTCATAGCCCCACAAATAAACCCTGTATCTACCAGGGTTTAAAATGACCGACAGAAACAGGTTGTCAATACCATCTCCATCTGTACAGATAACAATGCTCGTATCATCTCGCATGATTGAGAGTATTCCGTCGTATCCATCATCTCTGTTACTAAATTATAAAAGTTGAACAACTCATTCATCAAAAGTAAGCTAGATAGAAGTATGGTACGTATTAATCAAAATTTCCCAGTTTTTTATAGTGAGATAAAAGTTTGTTTTCTAGTTAGATATTTTATATAGCAGAGAAGAACTATCGTTATAGCTGAGCCTCGTGACCAGGGCCGTAGCAATCGACTTACTGGCCTCCACGGTCGCAGGTTGAGTCTTCCGGTCACAGGGAAAGGCTCGATTACCTTCGGAGAGGCCCGGACAACCGACGAGACCGTACTAGAAGACCAAATGTGAAACAAAAAGAAAAGTTGGTGGAGCCTAAAAAGGAGAATAGATATAAAAGGACCACAAAACAATCGTTTGATCAGAGTTGTGCTCTCTTCCTCTCTAGTGTAAAGTAAAGGGAACCGGCAGTTTCCTTTACACTATATGCAGCATCTGGAGAGATTTACACTATGGTAAAATGCTTTGTTCATTTCATGACTGGCTGTTACTACAGAGAGTCAATCAAAACATCTGTTAATGGAGATCTGGTACTAAAACTAACTTTTTTAAGAAGGGCCCATGTTGATATTTTCTACTAAGTAAGATTTTGTTTTTATTTTACAAAAATACATTTAGTTTTCTATTATAGTATAGTCAATATTGAGACTTTTCAAAATCTTTAAAGAGTGATTCTGGTGTTTTCTTAATAGCAAATTGTACAGGTTTGTATGGTACCAGACGTTTGTCATCCTACTGAGTGACTATGTATTCTGCAGTGTATGAAAATTCTAGGTGAATATCTGGGTAATAAAAAGATTTTTGCAGAGAAAATTTATTTTCATTTAACATATACATCATTTACTATTGTTTTTTGTTTGAACAAATAAATTTTAAATGACGATGCCATTCCTACTAAAAATAGCGCAATAAACAACTGTCTATGTGAAAAAGTTTTACAGTTTTTAGCGATTGACCTTAGATTTAATGAAATAAAAATTCAAACTAAAATTGGAAGGTGTGTAAAGAAAAATTTCAAAAAAGAAAAACAAATGTTTTGTAGTTATAAAGAAAATTAGTTTTAGTTAAAATAAATAAAAATTAATGTAGAAACTGTAAATAAAGAAAAGAAGCAAAGTTTTGTTTGTAGCACACGATTGATGATTGTTGCACGCGCGATGCCCAGAGCTAAAGGCGTAGGGAAAAAAGATTCTACCTCACAGGAATCGAACCCCATATATTCTTATGCATGGATGTAAACATAGGTACACCTTGATTGGTACGCCTAATCATACTAGGGTACAGCCAGTTGGATGTGTAGTGTAATGGTTAGTGCGTGTGTTTGCAACAGGTTTCCAGTTGAAACTCAGTGCAATAATTATCAGTTCATTTATAGTGATAAAATTATGGCAACATTAATTATCCTCTCTTCTGGTTTTGAACTATGCAACGTCAATTTTACAAGTTATCTAGCAAGTGCGGATAACCACAAGGCTAAGCTGTTTTTACCATTTCCCACGCTATTACCGTATACTGTATATCCTTTTCAGGTTGTGCACGCTAAATGTATATATTTTAGTACGCGGTACGCCCTCGGGTTGCTATGACCCTCGGGTTGCTATGACCCTCGGGTTGCTATGACCCTCGGGTTGCTATGACCCTCGGGTTACTATGACCCTCGGGTTACTATGACCCTCGGGTTGCTATGACCCTCGGGTTACTATGACCCTCGGGTTGCTATGACCCTCGGGTTACTATGACCCTCGGGTTACTATGACCCTCGGGTTGCTATGACCCTCGGGTTACTATGACCCTCGGGTTGCTATGACCCTCGGGTTGCTATGACTCTGTTATACAATCTTTTTTATTTGAGAACACAACGTTTTTTTGCTTTTGCCATACAATTTTGTTCCAAATAATAATAATAATAATAATAATAATAATAATAATGTCTACTAATATTCATCTCTATTCAAAATTGGCTGTCGGTATGCTGAATACGTCAGAATAACAAAGATGCCGATACGCTATTTGCCAAAATCCTTCCCAGAATGCATGAAAGAGGTGTGATGCTTCCTCTCTTTCAACTCAGCATTATTTGTTGTTAGTAATAATTAGAACAAAACTGGAAAAGAACTAAGTAATAAAATATTAGTCAATGACAAAGTTGAAGTTTATTAAAATGCCTAGTCAAGCTTAGCTTTAATTATGTGTAGGCTTAAACCATTTAATTTAAATCAATATTTATGTCAATTGTCTGTCTGGAAGGTATGAACCCTTTACGGTATGTACTTCAAATAATATACTGTAATGTTATATTTTATTGCAGATCATAACCACTAAATACACTACATACGCTAAAGCTACTATAAGTAGCTAAAGTTACCAATATTAACATATTATTTTGTTACTAATTTTAATATGTACCGGATATATATAATATTTAAATGATTTTACCGAGCGGTGTTTGCAGATAATTACTATGGGTTTTTATGCCATTCTATAGAGCATTTTGCTTTGCAATACTAGCACTGGAACGAACTAAAATTGTATGACACACTGCAGTATATATATATATATATATATATACTGTATATATATTCTATATACTATATATATACATATATATATATGTATATATACATATATATATATGTATATATAGTATATATATATGTATGTATATATATATACTATACATATACTGTATATATATATACATATATATACAGTATATGTATATACATATATATATACATATATATATATATGTATATATATGTATATATATATATATATATATATATATATATATATATACTATACATATACTGTATATATATACATATATATACAGTATATGTATATACATATATATATACATATATATATGTATATATATATGTATATATATATACTATACATATACTGTATATATACATATATATACAGTATATGTATATACATATATATATGTATATATATATATATATATGTATATATGTATGTATATATATATATATACTATACATATACTGTATATATATACACATATATGCAGTATATGTATATACATATATATATATATATATATATATATATTTGTATATATATATATGTATATATGTATGTATATATATATATACTATACATATACTGTATATATATACATATATATACAGCATATGTATATACATATATATATACATATATATATATATATATATGTATATATATATGTATATATATATACTATACATACTTACATATATATATACATACATATATATGTATATATATATACAGTATATGTATATATATATATATACATATATACATATATATATATATATATATATATATATATATATATATATATATATATATATATAGGACAGATAGCGCAGTTGGTAAGGTATCGGGACCGTGATCATTAGGTCCTCGGTTCAAACCCCAACAACTGCACTTTTCTGGTGGTCCTTAGACAAGACCTTTGCTTGTATAACGTCTACAACCTCTATGATGAGTGCAATAACCAAAGCCATGCCGGCTCGGACGTCGCCCGGTCAAACAAGGTCCGCGCTGCCTGTAGCTGAACCAGGACAAGGCAGTGAAAAATGGGCTACTGGTTCAAAACGGATGAAATGGACTCGGACTGATAACACGGACCTCATGCAGTGCTACTTTATGAGTGAACCTCAAAAGTGGGGCTACATGGGAAGGATGCGTCAACTGTGGATAAACATGCGCCCTGAATTGCCACTAACCGCTAAGCAACTTGTAGCTCAGAGGAGTAACATAATCAAGCGGCACCTCATATCACAACTTGAGGTAGATGAAATTAGGGAAAAGTTCACCCAAGTAACCTCAACCAACGAGGAGTGCATATCAACACACACTGTCATGGATACACGATCATGTGTTGACTCACGGGCTGAAGAGGACATGCACTTGGACCTTGACCCAAGGGTGAAAGAGCTTGCGGAAAATATCATCAACAAGATGTCAGCTGCTAATGATTATGGAAGCAGGGTACCACTACGAAGAGTTAGCAAGGCCATACCTAAGAAGCTGTTAGAAGACATTAACATGGCACTGGAGTCGATCTCAACTGGATCAATCAGTGAGACTAATACCTTAATCTACAGTACAGCAACCGTCATCTTGGAGGAGATGGATATTAAGCCAATGCCAACAAGGCTTCAAGCCATTCCATCCTGGCAGCTGAGGCTACAAAATAAGATCAAGGACTTGCGCAAGAAAGTTAGTAGGCTCAGTGAGAGATCTAACCACAGTTTGGAGCGTCCAAAAAGGGAAGCCACAATAGAAGCTCTAGAATCTGCCAAACAGCGGCTAGTAGCACTCTCGGCACGACTGAAGCGGTACACCAAAGAGCGAGATAACAAGAGAATGAACAAACTGTTCATCAATAATCCATCTAGAGTGTATTCCCAGTTCAAAGGTGAACTGCAGAGGCAAATGTCTGAGCCTCCCCGATCTAGCACTTCAAAGTTCTGGAAGGACATCTGGGAGAAAGAGACCACGCATAACACCACTGCAAATTGGCTGAAGAGGCTTAAAGAGAGCCATCAACACACTGTGGCTCAGCAAGGACTCACCATCAGCAAAGAAGACATCAAGTGCAGAGTGCAGCGTATGAAGAACTGGGCAGCACCTGGCCATGACATGATTCAAGCCTTCTGGTTAAAGAAATTGACATCACTTCACACTAGAATGGCTAAGCAGATGGAATACCTAATAGAACAAGGTGACCATCCAGAATGGCTGACCAAAGGACGAACTGTGCTTCTGATAAAAGATCCAAAGCAGGGGCCGATTCCCAAAAACTATCGACCAATAACGTGCTTGCCCACCACTTGGAAACTGCTCTCAGGAATAGTTGCAGACAAACTGGAAGAGCACATGAGTAACTATATGACCAGTGCTCAGAAAGGAATTGGGCGCAACACCCGAGGAGCTAAACATCAGTTACTGGTGGATCGGACGGTCTGTCAAGACAGCAGGAGAAGGCAAACCAATCTTGTCATGGCTTGGATTGACTACAGAAAGGCCTATGACTCAATTCCCCATAGTTGGATACTTGAGTGCCTCAGTATGTACAATGTTCACCCTGCTCTTGTGGCATTCATCAAGATGTCAATGACCAAGTGGAAGACGGAACTGGAGGCTAATGGCAAAAAGCTGGCGAGTGTACAAATTAAGCGAGGCATCTATCAAGGTGACTCCTTATCACCGCTGCTCTTCTGCATATGCCTAAACCCTCTAAGCAATATGCTGGAGGAGACTCAATATGGGTACCAGTTTAAGAGTGGCACCAAGTTAAACCACCTCTTCTACATGGATGACATCAAGCTGTACGCTAACAAAGAAAGGGACATTGATTCGCTAATACACCTCACTCAGGTATACAGCAAGGACATCGGAATGACCTTCGGTATTGAGAAATGTGGAAGGCTAATTCTTAAGAAAGGCCATTCTATGCTCACAGATGGCCTAAGAATGCCAAATGGTACCATCAAAGATATAGAAGAAGGGTACAAGTACTTGGGGATTATGCAAAGCAACATCAACCACGAAGCCGAGGTACGTCAAAAAGCCATTACCGAATACAAGAAACGCCTTCGGCAGGTCTTACGGAGCCAGCTCAATGCCAAGAACCAAATCACGGCAATAAATATCTACGCACTGCCAGTAATAAGATATCCAGCAGGCATAATAAAGTGGACTGAGGAAGCCATCAAAGAAACAGATATAGCAACTCGTAAACTGCTGACCATGCATGGAGCACTCCACCCAAAATCTGATACTATTAGATTGTATCTTGATAGGAAAGATGGCGGTAGGGGACTCAAAAGTGTACAGCAGACAGTGAACGAAGAGGAGCGAAGCATCAAAGCATATGCAGCCTCCATGGCCATCTCAGATAATTTGCTAGCTGAATTTCAATCGGCTGCTCTCACAACGGACCTACGCCCTGATGATGAGGAAATTGACTGGCATACGAAACCTCTCCATGGTGCTTACCACCAACAAATGTCTAAGGTTGGCGATCTTCACCAGACATATATGTGGCTGAACAAAGGAAACCTAACGGCCAATACAGAGTCGCTAATCATGGCAGCCCAGGAGCAAGTGCTCCCAACAAGGCAACTCCAAACGAAAATCTATCACACTAGAGACGATCCTAGATGCAGACTGTGCAAAGATGCACCTGAGACCATCCAACACATCATCAGTGGATGCAGACAGCTAGCAGGGAACGCATACACTGAGCGGCATAATCATGTTGCAGGTATTGTGTATAGAAGTCTATGTGATGAGTATGGCCTTAATAAACCACAACACTGGTGGGAAGCTCCTGGTAAGGTCAATGAAAATGACCGCGCTAAGATCCTCTGGGACTTCTACATCCAAACTGACAAGCATGTCCTAGCAAACCAACCAGATATAGTGGTGGTAGACAAGGAGAACAAGAGGGCTACTATAATAGATATAGCAGTACCCAATGACTACAATATAGCCAGCAAAGAAAAAGAAAAGGTAGAAAAATATCTCCCTCTTGGAGAAGAAATTGAAAAATGCTGGAATGTAAGAACAACCGTAATACCAGTAGTCATTGGGGCACTGGGCGCAATAACACCGGCGCATAAAATGTGGCTTGCCCAAATACCAACAACAATCAACTCAGGTGAGTTGCAGAAAAGTGCGCTATTGGGAACAGCTAAGATCTTGAGACGAGTGCTCAAACTCCCAGGTCTCTGGTAGGAGACCCGAGTTAGAGCAGAATTTACCACCCATACGGGGTATCCGGGGTGAGGAAACAAGTTTTTATATATATATATATATGTATGTATGTATGTATGTATATATATATGTATATATATATATATACATATACTGTATATATATATACATATATATGTATGTATATATATATACATATATATGTATGTATATATATATATTTATATACTATATCAAGGACTTGCGCATATATATATATATATACATATATATATATATATATATATATATATATATATGTATATATATATATATACATATACTGTATATATATATACATATATATGTATGTATATATATATATGTAAGTATGTATAGTATATATATATACATATATATACATATATATATGTATATATATATATATATATACATATATATATATATATATATATATATGCGCAAGTCCTTGATATTATTTGCGCAAGTCCACATATCTTGCGCAAGTCCTTAATCTTATTTTGTAGCCTCAGCTGCCAGGATGGAATAGCTTGAAGCCTTGTTAGCATTGGCTTAATATCCATCTCCTCCAAGATGGCGGTTGCTGTACTGTAGATTAAGGCATTAGTCTCACTGATTGATCCAGTTGAGATCGACTCCAGTGCCATGTTAATGTCTTCTAACAGCTTCTTAGGTATGGCCTTGCTAACTCTTCATAGTAGTACCCTGCTTCCATAATCATTATCAGCTGACATCTTGTTGATGATATTTTCCGCAAGCTCTCTCACCCTTGGGTCAAGGTCCAAGTGCATGTCTTCTTCAACACATGATCTTCCTGAGTCAACACATGATCGTGTATGTGTGACAGTGTGTGTTGATATGCACTGCTCGTTGATTGAGGTTACTTGGGTGAACTGTTCCCTAATTTCATCTACCTCAAGTTCCGATATGAGGCGCCGCTTGATTATGTTACTCCTCTGAGCTACAAGTTGCTTAGCGGTTAGTTGCAATTCAGGGCGCGTGTTTATCCACAGTTGCCGCATCCTTCCCATATAGCCCCACTTTTGAGGTTCACTCATAAAGTAGCACTGCATGAGGTCCGTGTTATCAGTCCGAGTCCATTTCATCCGTTTTGAACCAGTAGCCCATTTTTCACTGCCTTGTCTTGGTTCAGCTACAGGCAGCGCGGACCTTGTTTGACCGGGCGACGTCCGAGCTGGCATGGCTTTGGTTATTGCACTCATCATAGAGGTTGTAGACGTTATACAAGCAAGGGTCTTGTCCAAGGACCACCAGAAAAGTGCAGTTGTTGGGGTTTGAACCGAGGACCTAATGATCACGGTCCCGATCTACTGTATATATATAAGGTATATAAAGTAAGAATCCAGATCTGTATTATTTAATATTACCTTTTGCAATTGTTTTTCTTAGCTAATTTCTTTCATCATTATATCTTTGTTTAATTATAGTTTTTAAATGTGCCATTTCAAATGTAGTTACACCCATATTTCCGGTTTCAATAAATCTGTAAAATATAAGTGTTTTTCGCATGGGTAATTGTATTTTATGAAGTAGGAATTTTCTCTAAATTTTCTTTCCATTTGGTCAAACAAATCATCAGAAAAAAAATGTCAGATATTTAATTTTTTATGTTTGTACCAGTATCAAGAGGTTCCAGTATCGAGAGGTTCCAGTATCGAGAGATTCCTGTATCGAGATGTTCTAGTATCGAGATGTTTCAGTATCGAGAGGTTCCGGTATCGAGAGGTTTCAGTATTGAGATGTATCATCATCGAGAGGTACCAGTATCAAGAGGAGGTACCGGTATCGAGAGGTTCCAGTATCGAGATGTTCCAGTATCAAGAGGTTCCAGTATCGAGAGCTTCCAGTATCAAGAGGTTCCAGTATTGAGAGGTTTCAGTATCGAGATGTTTCAGTATCGAGAGGTTCCAGTATCGAGAGGTTCCAGTATCGACATGTTCCTGTATCGAGATGTTTCAGTATTGAGAGGTTCCAGTATCGAGAGGTTCCAGTATTGAGATGTTTCAGTATCGAGAGGTTCCAGTATCGAGAGGTTCCAGTATCGACATGTTCCTGTATCGAGATGTCTCAGTATCAAGAGGTTCCAGTATCGAGAGGTTCCAGTATTGAGATGTTTCAGTATCGAGAGGTTTCAGTATCGAGAGCTTCCAGTATCGAGAGGTTCCAGTATTGAGAGGTTTCAGTATCGAGATGTTCCAGTATCAAGAGGTTTTAGTATCGAGAGCTTCCAGTATCGAGAGGTTCCAGTATCGAGATGTTCCTGTATCGAGATGTTCCAGTATTGAGATGTTTCAGTATCGAGAGGTTTCAGTATCGAGAGGTTTCAGTATCGAGATGTATCAGTATTGAGAGGTACCAGTATCAAGAGGTACCAGTATCGAAAGGTTCCAGTATCAAGAGGTTTCAGTATCAAGAGGTTCCAGTATCGAGAGGTTCCAGTATCAAGAGGTTCCAGTATCGAGAGGTTCCAGTATCAAGAAGTTCCAGTATTTAGAGGTTTCAGTATCAAGAGGTTTCAGTATCGAAAGGTTCCAGTATCGAGAGGTTTCAGTATCAAGAGGTTCCAGTATCGAGAGGTTCCAGTATCGAGAGGTTCCAGTATCGAGAGGTTTCGGTATCGAGAGGTTCCAGTATCGAGAGGTTCCAGTATCGAGAGGTTTCAGTATCAAGAGGTTCCAGTATTTAGAGGTTTCAGTATCGAGAGGTTCCAGTATCGAGAGGTTTCAGTATCAAGAGGTTCCAGTATCGAGAGATTTCAGTATCAAGAGGTTCCAGTATCGAGAGGTTCCAGTATCGAGAGGTTCCAGTATCGAGAGGTTCCAGTATCGAGAGGTTCCAGTATCAAGAGGTTCCAGTATTTAGAGGTTTCAGTATCGAGAGGTTCCAGTATCGAGAGGTTTCAGTATCAAGAGGTTCCAGTATCAAGAGGTTTCAGTATCAAGAGGTTCCAGTATCGAGAGGTTCCAGTATCAAGAGGTTCCAGTATTTAGAGGTTTCAGTATCGAGAGGTTCCAGTATCGAAAGGTTCCAGTATCGAAAGGTTCCAGTATCGAGAGGTTTCAGTATCAAGAGGTTTCAGTATCGAGAGGTTCCAGTATCGAGAGGTTCCAGTATCGAGAGCTTCCAGTATCGAGAGGTTCCAGTATCGAGAGGTTCCAGTATCGAGAGGCTCCAGTATCGAGATGTGCCAGTATCAAGAGGTTTCAGTATCGAGAGGTTCCAGTATCGAGAGGTTCAAGTATCGAGAGGTTCCAGTATCGAAAGGTTCCAGTATCGAGAGGTTTCAGTATCAAGAGGTTTCAGTATCAAGAGGTTCCAGTATCAAGAGGTTCCAGTATCGAGAGGTTCCAGTATCGAGAGGTTCCAGTATCGAGAGGCTCCAGTATCGAGATGTGCCAGTATCAAGAGGTTTCAGTATCGAGAGGTTCCAGTATCGAGAGGTTCCAGTATCGAGAGGTTCCAGTATCGAGAGGTTCCAGTATCGAGAGGTTCCAGTATCAAGAGGTTTTAGTATCGAGAGGTTCAAGTATCGAGAGGTTCCAGTATCAAGAGGTTTCAGTATCGAGAGGTTTCGGTATCATCCATCAAAACTTGAAATACAACGAGCTTCTGCTTCAATAATAGCCTTTTTTATCTTTTTTATACACACTTCTATGTAGTCTTGTTTTTGTAGTCTTGAGGAAACAATCACAAGAATAACAAAAAGTCAATAACCCATCAAAAAATATATTGATTAGAGATTAAAAAGGCATGCCTTTGAAGAGAATCCAAAAATCAAACTGATAAATTATTTCACGACAATTAACTCAAATCTTCGTAGTTTTAATCGTAGTTTTAAAATGTTATACTATATTTACTATTTCAAAATGGTGCATAACACTTTTATCTGTTCACTAAAAACATAGCTAGACATGATCCAAAGAAACTTTAATTTTATATATGAATTAATAATCTTAATATTTTTATACTTACATTGAACCAATTTAAGGCAGAAAATTTAGGGCGGTTGAATTTTTAAGATTTTATGCACTCACCGAATCATCTGCTTAGAAAATACATCCAATGATAAGGTCTTGTCTATTTCTATTTCCATGCTTTGATATATAGAGTCTTGAGCTCTGCATGGCAAAACAATTCTGCAATAAGACTTCGACCAAGTCTCTCGAATGAAAAGAGCTGTCACAGCCTCAAAGTATCTGAAACAAAGTGGTTAAAGTGTGATCGCCGCACATTCAGCAAAAAATTGATAGCTGGAAAAGTACTCAGAAGCGTCCTCCTACACAGTATAGGAGTTAGGAAACTTCTAAGACAACAAGATTTTGACCAAATACTACCAGTTGTGGATGGATATCGGTCACATCCCATTCACCGTAAGAAAATTTCGTAAATAGTGGATAACTAGCCGTGCTACCCGGCATTGCCCGGGTAATAAAAATGTCTGGACAGAAAATTTATTTGTATTTACCATATAACAACATTTACTATTCTAACTTTCAAACTACATATCACAAGAGAAGTGTTTTGTGTAGTTGAAATAAATTAAGAGAAAAATGAAAACCCCTGAAAAGGTTTTAAAACTTGGTCAAACAACTGTAACTTTCAAGCTGTTAGCCTGGCACATTGTCAATGAAAAATTGCAGTAAGCCGCTAGGCTTCTAATGACGGTACTCCATGACATTGCATCAGCACTGTTGTCCAGCTGCAGTTATTCTAATAATAGCTATAGCCGGAATGCGGACAGACATACGACATACACACGGACATAATTTAGAAAATTTATACATGTACGTATATATAATATATATACATGTAGATATCTATATAATATATAGATATATTATATATACATGTATATATAATATATATAGATATATAGATAGATTAGTAATTACTGAACGGCTTTAAGCAAAGTATTTTTGATAAACTGTTATCAAAATGCAATTGTAAGTTCACCAATAAGTTAGTTCAATCATAGAACAAGCAATAGAAGTGGGTGAGTAGGATAGCTTACCAGAATTTGCACAAGATATAGTTTGTAGTAACCTAATTTAAGTAGCTGAATTGTTTTATTTTTGTATCTTTTGCTAATTTATTTGTTTTTATTTATAAAGATTTTGCGCTTTTTAAAGTTTTTACGTTTTAAAGTAAAATTTGCTTTAAATCTTGTCATGTTTCAAACATTGCGTACAGCAGAGAGAGTGAGTCAAACATTGCGTACAGCAGAGAGAGTGAGTCAAACATTGCGTACAGCAGAGAGAGTGAGTCAAACATTGCGTACAGCAGAGAGAGTGAGTCAAACATTGCGTACGGCAGAGAGAGTGAGTCAACGTTTTACTTTGTAACTAATAAAAAGTAGCTAGTAAAATAAACAATCCGACACTGCCAAAGTATAGGCAATCAAACAAATACAAGAATTCTGAATGACTGGCGTTTTATGATTAGGCGTTTTAAAATTCGTTACTAGTTTTTCTATTTGTTTCATAATGAGGGTCAAATTTAACAAGATCATTTTGCAACTAGTGTATAGAGATGTGTGTTGCACTTGCTCTCTGCATGCCATCTAATATTTTGTTTCATGTTGGTGAACCTTGATTCGTGTTTCTTTATACTTAGTCGGAATATATATTTCAGTATATCAATTAATTTGCTGGTTTGAGGAGGCGTCTAACAATTAATCTTTTTTAAATAATGACATGCTGTCATTACCATTGTCTGCTCCTACATAAATTAAAAATAAACTCACCTATACCATTGTCATACCTTTTTAACATTATTGGCTCCTGCTGTCTAACTTGTCATATCACCTTGTCTTACGCAAAATATGATTCTAAATCGTAATATGACCTTGTTTAGACCATAAAATGACCTTGTCTTAACCATAACATGACCTTGTCTAGTTTATTATCTAGCTCTTCCCCAAACCTCTTCTGACCTTGCAAAATCATTTAAACCTATCCAAAACAATCCCCTTTCTCCCATTTCTCCTTCTTCTGGCATGTCTTCTGCATCTACAGAATTCCATTTAGGTGAATTTTTGCTCCAATCCCCCTTGAAATCCACATCTCCTGTTGTTTCTCTCAGAAGGATCAGCCTTGATATCAAATATGATTATTATAGCATCAGCTGATTGGGCTCTCCTATATACAAGCAACTTTCTAATCTGAACACTAACTTAAATTCCAATTAGACTAATTGTTTAATTTGGTTAAAGTATGAAATTATCAATCAAATACAGTAGACACTGTTATAACATAGATTCCGTATAACGTAAAGTAGCAACACTGAAAGTTTTCAAGTTTGATAATGATAATCTCTGTGTTAGCCTTAATGGTTGACTTGCAACCAAATTCACATTGCAGTTATTTGGTATCAAAAGATTCACTATGTCTTACTCCGTTGTGTTGTAGGTGCCAAATATGTGGAAATGTGATTACAAGCTCTTAAAAGCTCAAAAACGAAAAGGCACGGTAGATTGGAATCTCTCTATTTCTCGGACATCGTCATGATAGTTTGGTTATTGTCTTATCACGTGATGTTCTCACATGACTTGAAAGGCCAATAAAAAGCTCAATATAAACTTATTGTATCACTAGTTTATGACAAACACTTCGGGTTTTACCAAAGACCCCGTATCAAATATACTGTAGATGCTCGCTACTTTCCAGTTTTGTTTCGGCTTGAACTAATCATCATGTCGTAATCTGATCATGTGACCCAATACTTCAAAAATAAGTTTTGCAGCATTTTTCGATTATCACAGGTGACCAAAAGGCTCGTCATGATTATCAGACAATGATATGCGCTCCTTCGAGCTAAGGTTAAAAGGTTTAGCGATTTTTTACGGTGCGTTATAAGATATCACTGCTAAAAGTGACAGCATTACAATGACAATAAAATAGACGTGTTAGAACAATAGACATGGTTTTATTGAATGCGTGAAGTATATTTGTGGAAATATTTCGACGAATAAGGTTGCACGAAAGTGTAAACAGAAACCATTTACCACAGCAACGTCCCATTTGAGCCGTTTTGGAAACAGAATCCAAACTACGGCGGTCTTGTGTGGCTGCGATTAACTGTTCGTTTTTGAGCTTTTAAAAGCTTGTAATTACATTCCCACATACCTTGCACCTACAAGCAAGACAACAGAGTATAAGACATGGTGAATTTTTCGATATCAAGTAACTGTAATGTGAATTTTGTTGCAAGTCAACCTTTCAGAATATCGCTTTCTCTCTTGTCGCATTTGGGAGAGAAAGTGCCACATAGGGTTATCTCTATTACACATACTAAAACCTGGGTAGTGTAGTTTGCCATGAGAGACTGTCAGACTTGTCAATAAATTACACAGAATAACTAGCCGCGCATTATTAGGAAATATATAAAGACGATCAATTGTTGCAGGTGTTAGTGTCGATATACCAAGCTAAGTGTCCAAATTTGTGGTCTCATCAAAGTATATTTTTTACGTTACTCTCAAAGCTGGCAATGAATAAATGGGCAGACAAACACCGTAAACTTGTGATAGAATAAGTGTAATTTTTTTTTGCTTAATATTAGACAAACAAAATGTTCTTGTTGTCTTTTGCTTGAAAAATAGACATGGTTGCCTAAAGAAAAATGAGAAAAAGTGGTGTAAAGTGACATGGAAATTGTGCCTTTCCTTAACTTATTGTAATTTCACCGTAATTATAGCGCATAAATTGGTTGTAAGTCATAAGAAAAATTGGAAGTTGCCGATACTACCTAATATTACTATTGTTACTGTGCAGCCATTAAACTAGAAGGTTATGTCTAGTTTTTTTCTTTTGGAAGGGCTAAAATAATGAGTTTGGAAGATCTTAGGACAGATTAGGCAAATTACAAATACAATTCCATAGTCAAGGTTTACCTAGATCCATCCTTCAGAACTTTGGTAGAAATTATGCCGTATGCATGGTCGGGGAAAAGACCAATACGCTTGAACTCTTCTAAGGAAGGCTGGTCATCTGTGTCTGCACTCTGCAAAGCTCCCTTTTCTCTATTGCTTCTTATGTAATTAAACGTACTGCTAATATATTCTGCAAGCAATAAATATAATCCAATGCTAACAGACAATAAAACTGTTTTAGGCTGCTTATGAAACAATTCTAGAATAGAACCGGTTCTATTAAAATAGAACAGTACAAGTTTCGACAGTTTGTATCGAAACATAACAGCTCATTGATGAGAAGTTGCTGTTATGTAAAATGCTCAAGACAGCGTCTCGATACATTTAGACTCAGTTTCAATTATTATAAAAATCAGCTTTGTATTTTTGATATTAGTGATGCAATGTTTTTAATTGGCAATCTAAGATTGGAAACTATATTTATAGTGAAAGTTGAAGATATAAAATTACATTTACTTTTAGAAAAGGTCAAAGTGTGTGCAATAAAGTCATTAATAAAGTTATTGCACGATAAAAAGCAGATCACTTAAAAAAACCAATCAAACGCCGGTTGAATCTATTTAGCTTGTATAACACTTGCCCTATGTTACTTACCCTATGTTACTTACCCTATGTTACTTACCCTATGTTACTTACCCTATGGTATTTACCCTATAGTACTTATCCTATGTTACTTACCCTATGTTACTTACCTTATGGTACTTACCCTATGTTACTTACTTTATGTTACTTATCCTATGTTACTTACCCTATGTTACTTATGTTACTCTCTTGCAAACTATGAAGCATAGCCTAGACATAGCCTCTGTGTCTTTGAAATATATTGTACGGATTAGAAGCAAGCCTTGAAAAGAGTTAATCTACAGATATACTGACCAGTTTTCACATCTGTATAGACGGAACCAAAGCCTGTCAATAGAGCAAACGCATCATTTCCAACTCCACTTTTCAAGTCAAGATAGGAATGGTATATTTTGGCAGCCGCTTTTTCTAAGAGGCCCACCCAAAGTTGATTTCCCTGGCTCTAAGCAATATCATGGTGAGTTATTCAACTAAATGGTGAATGATTACTACATTGTACAAGTATATGCTGTCAGACATCAAAAATTGCACTCTATAAGGGTTATATTCTTTTGGCCTGCAGCTATATTTTATTAGATTACAATAAAATATTTTGTGATAAAATAGTCTGTGAAGTTGTCTCATCACGAATGTATACAAATGCTTTCCTGGAGTCTAGCGCACTGTCTTAGCCTTAGCTCTATATCCCATGGTAGCTAAAATTACAGCTATGTAGAACTCACATTTTACTCCAATGAAAAAGTGCTTGTTTTTTTGCAGAAAATTTGGTAGTTTCCCAAACAAGTACTTACTCTGTTTACTTTGTAACAAAGCCTTTTTTTAATTCTAGTGCTTAATACAGTACTATCTAACTAGCTGATTGTCTTATGTCTAATGAAAATTAAAAAAGCTTTACCAAGCTTCCAGCTGATGACCAAATAAATTACCAGAAAATTAACAAAATAATTTTTAAACCAAACTTTAAAATAAATGCTTCAAAAACCATTTTTGGCAGCCAGCTTGAAAAATCCCCTAAAAGGTTAAAAAGATCCAGATCTAGATCCGCCAGTTTGCCATAGCTGTTCTAAAACATTGACATGGGTGTCTGTACAGACAACTTGAAAATTTCTATTATCATAGGATCAATGCAAAATGAGAACTGAATATCAGCCACCAGTCCTTCCTGTTTGTTACCATTTTCTATTGCAAGTGTATGTAACGCTCGGTTTCTCCAGACGGCATGGCTCTGTATTCTACATTTCAATGGTCTCACTAGAAAAGCCATATTTGGTGGTAGTTGTTATATTAGTATGCATTTTGTGCGCCAAGATATGAAAACATGTTTCTAGTTGGACCACTTACATTTGACAATCAATCGGAAGGACAAAGGAGAAGACACTAATCTCATCAGAGATAATAATACTATAAACCGCGAAGTTTGGAACGTTCAGCAGAATGTGCTCCGCCTTGACTATCGGTACCACAGTCTCAACCCTAGCCTTGATCATTAGCTACATGTAGCTAAAGTTGCCTTTACTTCCGAGTGTGATAACTGTAGCGCTTGTTAACTTCTCTGGTGTTTCCTTCAGCTTTGACTGGTGCTCGAGCAGTGCATGATAATTGTACCCAATTAGTGCAAGTACCATTAGCACCATTGGTAGTTTTATTTTGTTCTGCATATACATATATAAAATGTATATACACACTGATACATATCTATATGTATATACACACATATACATACACATACATATGCATATATACACGCACATATGTATACACACATCTACATATATATATATATACATGTATATATATATATATATATATATATATTAACTAATATCAAGTGCAAAAGCATATAAAAAGAGAACTCTACACTAAAAACCTAAAAGATTATTAGTGGAGTATGAAATATTTGAAAAATTATTGCGAAAAAAGTAAACTTTTAGTATTTGCGTTACAAATTTGTTTCGTGCGGAGCACTCATCAGACGCGATTGTACTTTTTATTTTAGTACAATAGCGTCTGATGAGTGCTCCGCACGAAACAAATTTGTAACGCAAATACTAAAAGTTTACTTTTTTCGCAATAATTTTTCAAATATATATATATATATATGATTTTAACACACGCCACCTGAAGAGTGCACTAGCACAAAACAGACCTTTCGTGACCCCGGAGTAAAGCATCAATCTGGAAGAAAGCTAAGTAACATTAACCTATTCCAACACTCTAGTTAGTTATAACACTCCACACTTTTTAGAGCGTAGAGTGCTGTTAGCAGTAGGCCTGACCACTCATCTATTATATATATATATATATATATATATATATATATATATATATTTATTTCAAATTGATATTTTATATCAAATTTAGAATAAAATAAAAATGGTAAGCTCCAACAAAGTGCAAAGCACAGGCTATAATATCATCCAAGGTTAATTGAAACAATAGATATCAATTCGTAAAGATATTTCTTGGCTCTCAATGCATGTTTATTTAGAGGATCTCCCGAGGATCTTTGACAAGTTGGAGGTAAGTTGGCAGATTTATTGCATATAAAAGGGTTGATGTCTTGCCGCCCGAAGAAGAGTGCAAAATATAGGCGACATTCACTTCGCCCGTAAAAAGATAAAGTTAATCTTCCCGAAATTCTGATGAACTATTCAAAAAATACAACTCGAGCCTATATTTGATCACCAGCTCTAGTTCACTGCCACTATAATAGGAAAAGGTTTGGAAAACAGAGTGTTATGGCGTTCAAATAGAGGTTTTAGGGTATATATAGTATGTATACGCGCTCCCCCTGCAACCGCTGCCTACACTCGCTGGATACTTTTTGTGACGACCGTAAATAAAGTCTGTAAACAAACATTATATTGTCCCTTCAATGGCTCATTACAGTTTAAGCCCTTTGACTACATTTATTTAGAGCATAAGGCTTATGGGGAGATGAGAAAGGAGCACAAATGTTTTGCTACTAACACAATCTAAAATAACCATGAGTACTTACCCAAGCCATGAGAGGTACCTTCCGTCGACAACATGGAAATTTATCATCAATGATAAGGTTTACCCATTTACCATTTTTAAAAAGTCTCACACCGTATATTCCCTCTTTGTTATAACGTTTTGTAATAAAATTACGTTTTAGCAGTTTTGGACGTTGTGCAACTAACATTAGGCCGTTCGTCAACCTAAAAGAATAACTTTTACAGAAATAAAAAATTGCTTGCATTTATTATACAGCTAAATGTTGGTGGGCTGCAGACTGGACAAAAATATGTTTTAGACTAAATAAATGTCTTTCAATCTTTGAAAAAACACTTTAGAACTCTGTTAAAACTCTTAAATGAACAAAAACACAAGATTTGAAAACTTGGACTAGTATTATTTTTTGTGTTTTGATTCATAACAAACCTTGAACTCTTTTCTATGTTTATGTAACAGCGCAATAAAATGTTTTTAAAAAAGCTGTTCGTTTTTAATTTAAGATAAATGTAAAATAAAATATTAAATATTTTAATAAATGAGAGCAATGGGAAAAAATTACAATTATAGAAAGAGGCATAATTTTGTGAATAAAGAGTATTCTCCAGAAGTACAAGACAACTCCTAAAAAATGAGTAGCAATTTCATTTGTCTTTTACATAAAGCCTCTGAGAACTATTGAGTACTTTCTAAGGCGACATATTTTAAGGAAATGTTAGATTTTTTTGTGGATTGTAACAGCTGCAGCAGGCTCCACAGTTCATTGCAGACTATTATTTCAGGGAGATGAACAAAGAACAAGGAGGCCTACTGTAACTTATGCAAACAAAGGCAGCTAAATTATAAAGGCAAATTTAAGTTAGCGCATAGTCTCATACCAGCAGTCTCCTAGATTTCCCTGCATAACATCTCCAGGCTCTGGACTGTCAAAAATAGTCCATTTCCCTTGTAAATCTTTATTCATTTCAGTTGGCCTCAGCCATGAATGGAACTTCTCAGGTACTTGAACATGACCTGGTACCGTGTGTGATCTTAATGCGCTGTCTCCATTAAAGATCTTATCATTAAATGAAATGCCTTTCTAAAATAACAGCATTGCTTTGTTGACAGGTGGAAAAAGCTAATTTATGTTTATTAATTGGACTTTGATTAGTTAATTGAAACAAAAAATATCTTCCTTGAAATTAGTTTATTGGTTTGTTTATTAATTTATTTTCGAGGTTGGGATAATATTTTATTTGGTATTTACCAATGTTGAGACAATATTTCCGAACAATATAAAAACCAGGTTTTTGACTCCCATTTTTCTATTGACAAAAGAGCAATGTTTCTATATCTGCTTCAGATGCGTCACATGAGATGTCCAAATCTAGGAAAGAGTCAAAGTGTACTTGTATTGTGTTTTTTGAGGCATTCGTTTTAGTTTCAGTAATCAAAAATTTATCTTCTATTGAACCATTTTACCTATAAAACAGGTATTTTACCTATAAAACAGGTATTTTACCTATAAAACAGGTATTTTACCTATAAAACAGGTATTTTACCTATAAAACAGGTATTTTACCTATAAAACAGGTATTTTACCTATAAAACAGGTATTTTACCTATAAAACAGGTATTTTACCTATAAAACAGGTATTTTACCTATAAAACAGGTATTTTACCTATAAAACAGGTATTTTACCTATAAAACAGGTATTTTACCTATAAAACAGGTATTTTATCTATAAAACAGGTATTTTACCTATAAAACAGGTATTTTACCTATAAAACAGGCATTTTACCTATAAAACAGGTATTTTACCTATAAAACAGGTATTTTACCTATAACACAGGTATTTTACCTATAAAACAGTTATTTTACCCATAAAACAGGTATTTTATCTATAAAACAGGTATTTTACCTATAAAACAGGTATTTTACCTATAAAACAGGTATTTTATCTATAAAACAGGTATTTTACCTATAAAACAGGTATTTTATCTATAAAACAGGTATTTTATCTATAAAACAGGTATTTTACCTATAAAACAGGTATTTTACTTTCAAAAGTAGTTCATTAATAATTTTAAGTTTACCAACAAAACAGGTATAAATTAATTATTTTAATTTGTAGGTTTCTACCTTTAAAAGATGTGTTTTCTTTAGTTCACATCAGCTAAAATATGAAAAAGGATTTCAATAGCAAAAACCTTGCAAGTACCAGTAGAAATTACTGCTTGAATGCTTAATTCAAATCAAACAACTGTAAAAGGGGATAAGGGGCAATTAGATGGACTCTGACACAATCTTCCTTACACCTCCAACCATGTTCAAACCTTCCTACCTTTTAAATGTTCCTTTTAAAGGTTTCACTTAAATTATGTGACTGTGACTTAAGTTATAGTGTTGACTTTAAATTAGTAAGGTTCAGCCAGCAGAGAGCCTCAATCCAGTCTTACAGGACATCAACGTGTTTAAACCAACAGAGGTTTAACAGCTAAAGTTTAATTTATAACTGACAACTGTAGTCCCATGACCAAACACGAGCGAAGCGATTGGTTTGGGAGATTTATGATAAATGCACATGTGCACACAACTCCCGAAAAATTATTTGTTAACGGCCATCACCAAACCCTTGTAACAAAATCTTATCAACAAATTTAACTATTTTTCTGCGAAGTTGTTTAAGTATAATAATGATACAAAACGCATAAAAACCTATTTAAATATGTTACGAAGCCTTTGAAAGGTTACCACAAATTCCTAAAACTTACCCATCTGATCGAATTATACATAAACATTCAGATTTATTTGGCCGAAAATTGTTATTAAAACTTGCTAAGCCTCACTTTTATTAAAGTTAAGACTGGAAATTAAAACGCCGAGCAACAGAGAATAGAACAATTAAGTCATGCGCATTTCACGAAAAAAATAACGTGCACATTTCACCAGTCTATAGCAATGTCGAATTGCCGAAGGTTTTTGTAACTGACGTATAAATACTCAAATGGCTTCTTTTTTACCCACTTCAACATAACTGACATTTTGGAAACTTTTGAGTACTTTGGTGTTCTAACTGATGTCCAACGCAGTGTAAGTAAAGGAAATGACAATGATATTTTTTCTAACGGTTCTGATGAGATTATTACAAAAATTAATCATAAGTTTGGATGACTACAGAACAATGACTAAGTAGTACAGATTTTCTAAATATCTATATTAATATCACAACTTCGTGACATTGATTTGATAGCTATGACGTTTTGAAATGTAAACAAAATTGTGCATTGGTTTTATATTATTACTATATTAATAATATTGGTTATTCTAATAACATCAGTGCATTTTACTTCTAATATTGGCCAATATTGCATTTCTCCTATAGCAGGGGGAGAGGCAGGGGGAGAGATATAAACATATAATCTTTTCCTTTCATTATTGCTGTTTATTGTATATAATAACACCCACACCCAGTACATTACAGCTACCATTGCAGTTATCCTATTGCACTGCAGTGCCATTTGACTGCTAATATTGCATTTCTCAACCATCAGTACCCTTTCTTTTTTTCCAATATCACTTTAGTCATGGGCTGTATGACAGTGGAATTTCTATTTTATGTTATAGTTGTAACAGGAAAATGCATGCTATAGCAATGCTGGTATAGCCCCACGGAAGCCTCTAGCCCTATACCCCTAAAACTTCATAGGCTAAACCCATCTCTGGATCAAAAGAAGTTGCTCTGCAAAGGTTTAGTCCCATAGAGTTATCTTCCCCTGGTGTGATAACAACACGAGCGATTCCGGTGCCAACAAGGAGCGTTTAGGCCGCGCCCTTTTTTGTGCTAGTCAACCGTCGTGATTGACTAGATCAATAACATCAGCCATGAGAAGGGTTAAACAAGGATCATGAATTTCCACAGTTAAGATAGTAATTATTGCTCTTATTAAAGAAATGATGATTATAGTTTATTACTCTAATATATGCTTATTATTTAAAGCAATTCAATACCTACATGACTTGCAAAGGCACTGAATAGATAGTATTAAGCGAGGTAATGCAATCAGTTGCTCATAGATAAGATAGATAGTCATACTGGGGTTGTATTACATCAGTGTGATGGGAAGCTAATCGACTGCCATCAACTGAAAGTATTGACATTGTATGGTAATAGAGTGATTCATTGACACCACAGTCCACAAACAGCCTTTGCATGTAATATTAGATTTTTACACATATCAATCAAATACATAGACTAGCTTGAAGCAAAAATGTCTACTTGGTTAGTGGACATCCTTGCTTGATGTGAGCAAGCAAAAAGTTTGAAAGTTAGTGCTGCAAATGTTGCTATATGTTAAATAAAAATGTAACATGTAACATTTACCATTCTAATTTTTAAACTTCATATCATGAGAAAATATTTTTAAGCAGTTCAAATGAATTAAGAAGAAAAAGGAAACAACTGTAAAGGTTTTCAAGCTTTTTCAAACAACTACAACTTTTAAGTTTCACATCATGAAAGAATTTTTTTGTTGAAATAAATTAGGAAAAAATAAAGCTGTAAATGTGTTTAAATGTAAAATAATTAGCAAGTAATGGCTAAATATAATCTGTTTAGCTACGATAACAATAAAAAAATTATTTAATAAATAAGGTAACAAAAAGGTCTGTTTTACTTTTATATAGTTATAATTTAATATAATCAAGTATAATTTATTTTTATTTAACATATTATAGCAACATTTGCAGCACTAACTTTCAAAATTTTTGCTTGCTCACATCAAGCAAGGATGTCCACTAACCAAGTAGACATCTTTGCTTCAAGCTAGTCTATGTATTTGATTGATATGTGTAAAAATCTAATATTACATGCAAAGGCTGTTTGTGGACTGTGGTGTCAATGAATCACTCTATTACCATACAATGTCAATACTTTCAGTTGATGGCAGTCGATTAGCTTCCCATCACACTGATGTAATACAACCCCAGTATGACTATCTATCTTATCTATGAGCAACTGATTGCATTACCTCGCTTAATACTATCTATTCAGTGCCTTTGCAAGTCATGTAGGTATTGAATTGCTTTAAATAATAAGCATATATTAGAGTAATAAACTATAATCATCATTTCTTTAATTTGAGCATTAATTACTATCCTAACTGTGGAAATTCATGATCCTTGTTTAACCCTTCTCATGGCTGATGTTATTGATCTAGTCAATCGCTACGGTTGACTAGCACAAAAAAGGGCACGGCCTAAACGCTCCTTGTCGGCACCGGAAACGCCCGTGTTGTTGAAGTCACTGTTATCACTCTAAAGGAAGATAACTCTATGTTTAGTCCAAATTCCTTCCCTGGTTTGAGAATGCATACACAACAAACAACGACAAATTATTTACAAATACCATGCTTGTCAGTTGTCTGACCTTTTCAGTATATATCTAACCAGTGCAGTTGTTATAATGTGGAGTTTCTATGAGGTTATCTATTAGATGAATACATGGACAGATATAAGCTAGGTCACTGCCTAACTCAGCTGCTTACTCAGTACTGAAGAGTCATAAAATAACACCTGGAGCCACTCATAGCATTGCTGCAAAGTCACACATACTTAGAGCACTTATAACAGCTGTATAATTTACCTTTCATACTTGCTACTTCAGCATTTTGTCTTTGCACAATCAGTAAGCAATGTATTAAGCGCAGAAAAGAAATAAACGTCAAGCTATTATTTCTGGAGTGAATGAAAACAAGCAGTTTGCTCTCATCAAAACTGTTCTCATGAATTTATTATTAAGTTTTATTCATGACTTCATTCTTTCGTGGTTTGCCATTTTTGTAGACAATTTTTACCGTTGAAAACGCAAAGCTTCTGCAATTAATTTTCGGGAACTATACTGTATTGTTCGCAATTTTGTAGAGAGATACTTAAAGGTTGACTTGCAACAAAATTCCCATTACAGTTATTTGATATCAAAATATTCACGATGTCTTACTCTGTTGTGTCGTAGGTGCAAAATATGTGGGAATGTGATTACAAGCTTTTCAAAGCTAGAAAATGAACAGTTAATTGCAGCCACAAGAGACCGCCATGGTTTGGATTCTCTTTCCAAAACGGCTGAAATGTGACGTAGTTGTTGGAGATGGTTTCTGTTTACACTTTTATGCAACCTTATTCGTCGAAATATTTTCACAAATAAACTTCACGCATTCAATAAAACTATGCCTATTGTTCTTACGCATCTATTTTATTGTCATTGTAATGCAGTCACTTTTTGCAGTAATATCTTATAACTTATCGTAAAAATTCATTCAATTTTTTAACCTATACCTTGAAGGAGTACATATCATTGTCTGACAATCAGGGCGAGCCTTTTGGTCACCTGTAAAAATCGAAGTGTGCTGCAAAAATTATTTGCGAAGTAATGGGTGCCATGATCAGATTACGACTTGACGATTAGATGAAGCCGGAACAAAACTGTAAAATAGCAAGCTTTTATAACTGATATGGGGTTTTTGGTAAAACCCGAAATGTTTGTCATAAACTAGTGCTATGATAAGTTTTATATTGAGCTTTTCATTGGCCTTACAATTCACGTGACAACATCACATGACAAGACGATAACCAAACTGTCATGACTACGTCAGAGAAATAATAAGATTCCAATCTACGGCGGCTTTTTGTTTTTGAGCTTTTAAGAGCTTGTAATAAAATTTCCACATATTTGGCACCTGCAACACAACAGAGTAAGACATGGTGAATCTTGTGATACTAAATAACTGTAATGTGAAGTTTGTTGAAGGTCAACCTTTAACACTATTTTTTGGAGAATCTCAATATAATATTGAAATAACATCAAAAATACTATTCAATAAAGTTGAGCGTGAAAGGCGATTGCTTGTCTACAAATAAAGCGGCGTTTTCGTGAATGTGAACATATGCAGATGAATTGATGACATTAAAAAAACGAAGGGTTGTGCTAAACTTTCGCAAACGATTCCATGTTTCCTAATAGTCATGATTTTGTTTATATTAGGTTAGGTAATGAAAGACGCTATATTTTTAAAAACACCAAAATAAAAAAATATTTAATTTGTACACGCTGACTTTTTATTGTATCAAGTCAGTTTATCATGTTATAAATACTAGCTGTCCTACCGCTGCACATTCTTCTCTAGTGCTTCTGATTTTGTTGATAATAAATTTGACATTTTCATGATCAGCTTCAGGTATTCCATCCAAATCTTCATAGTCACCAGTACTGTCTTCTATACTAAAACAGGGTATATTTGTGTTTTATTTCTCAAGTTTATGAAATAAATTAAAGTTTTAACATTTACCAACTAATACAATTGATTGTGTACAAACTAATACTATTGATTATGTACCAGCTAATAGTATTGATTATGTACCAGCTAATACTATTATGTACTAACTAATACTATTGATGATGTACCAACTAATACTATTGATTATGTACTAACTAATACTATTAATTATGTACCAGCTAATACTATTGATTATTTACCAACTAATACTATTGATTATGTACCAACTAATACTATTGATTATGTACCAGCTAATAATATTGATTATGTACCAACTAATACTATTGATTGTGTACCAACTAATATTATTGATTGTGTACTAACTAATACTATTGATTATGTACCAACTAATATTATTGATTGTGTACTAACTAATACTATTGATTGTGTACTAACTAATACTATTGATTATGTACCAGTTAATACTATTGATTATGTACCAGTTAATACTATTGATTATGTACTAACTAATATTATTGATTGTGTACTAACTAATACTATTGATAATGTACCAGTTAATACTATTGATTATGTACCAACTAATACTATTGATTATTTACCAACTAATACTATTGATTATGTACCAACTAATACTATTGATTATTTACCAACTAATACTATTGATTATGTACCAACTAATACTATTGATTATGTACCAACTAATACTATTGATTATTTACCAACTAATACTATTGATTATGTACCAACTAATACTATTGATTATGTACCAACTAATACTATTGATTATGTACCAGTTAATACTATTGATTATGTACCAACTAATACTATTGATTGTGTACCAACTAATACTATTGATTGTGTACTAACTAATACTATTGATTATGTGCCAGTTAATACTATTGATTATGTACCAGTTGATACTATTGATTATGTACCAGTTAATACTATTGATTATGTATTGATTATGTATTGATTATGTATTGATTATGGTCAGTTTGCTCTTTAGACTATAAGTTTTTGAGTTATTTATTTAAATTAACATCTTGGTAGCCACGTGTACTTTTTATTTTTTCAAATATTTCTTCTGTATTGAGCTTGATTTGATGGTAATTGGATGACAAATCAATAGAGTAATCATAATGCTCTCCCAGTAGAGTTATGTATTTGCTCAAATCTAGCTCAGGTTTTTTATAGTCAATAGCCAATAGCTGAATGGCCTATGGGGTTTCAGTCACAAATTTTTCAAAAATTAAAAAACGTGGTCATCATGTTATACTTTTGAAAATGTGCTCATGCAAATTTAAATTTTGACAATCCAACTTTTCTGTTTTTAGTGGGTTTCAGAGAATTAACTGCGAATAAATTTTGTTGATTTAAATTTTAATATACAGGTTTTTACCTTTCTATGTTATCATACCAACTGACAGTCTTTGAAGCTTTGCAGGACCCGCACTCATTGCTGTTTGCTGCAAAAATCGATGACAATCAATCAATCCTATCCATTCCTGGCCAATAATGTGATAGCAATACATATCTGGGTCAATCATTCTACTGGCCAATAATGTGATAGCAATACATATCTGGGTCAATCATTCTACTGGCCAATAATGTGATAGCAATACATATCTGGGTCAATCATTCTAATGTCAGCAAACATATAGATACTTATGCATGCCCCTTTTTCTAGAGAGCTTTTAGTTAGATTATCATCCATACAGTCAGATATTTAATATGTCAATGGGTCATAAATCTTAAAACACAGCAATATCTATAGCTGTGTTACTGGGGATCTCGTATCATCTGAAAAATAAAATATATAGTCAATTACTTTTAGGCCGGAAACCTAAGCGTAAAGGTTGACTTGCAACAAAATTCACATTACACATATTTGGTTTCAAAAGGTTCACTTTGTCTTACTCTGCCATGTCGTAAGTTTAAATTATGTGGAAATGTGACTACAAGCTCTTGAAAGCCAAAAAGGAACAGTAAAAAAACAACCGCCTCAAATGTCAAAACAATAACCACGTCGAGTTGAGTATGAAGGGATTCCAATCTACGGCATTTTGGTGATGACTGTGATTAACTGTTCATTTCTCAGCTTTTAAGAGCTTGTAATCACATTTCCACATATTTTGCACCAACAACACAGCGAGTAAGACATGGTGAATCTTTTGATACCAAATAACTGTAACGTGAATTTCGTGGCATGTAAACCTTCGTGTTTCAGTGGAAGTCAAATTTGAGATTTTTGCTTAGTCTAAAAGGGTCTTAAAGTTACTTTATAGTGACTCTAATACTTGTATCAAAATCAAGTTATTAATTTTAACAAATGATAATAAGCATTTTATGATTCAAATAGTTAAATAAAGATCATATGTTGACTAGAATAGCTATGTAAATGTCATATGAGCATGCAAAAATTATTTAAAGGTTTTCTGGCAACAGTACTTTTTGATGTCAAAAAATCTCCTCACCAGGATTGTTGTCATAGCATAGACGACAACTCCATGTTCCAGAGGCTTGCTGAGATTTAGCCATAGTTTTCATCAAGAACCAGCTAAAGATAAAAGTAAAAAACTAATTTTCAAAGTAATTATTTAGCAGCAAATTTTGTAAACTTCGACAGAATGTATCTGATTAACCTAACCTTATGAATTAACAGTCTATAACAAACTTTGGTGCTCATTTCTTATAGAGCTGTGGCTATCAGAATAAATTTAAAAAGCAAGTGGAAAGTTTTGCACATAACAAGAGCTGGTGAACTGTCAGTATGTGTAACAACTTCAGCATGTGTAGATTTTCCATCCTAAGATGGTTTCTGAACATTCTAGGTTTTCAGGTAAACAGGTACATTTTATGTTTTTGTGTAATGAATTTGACAATCTTAATCACTTTTAATCAACAATTTTAGCTTTTTGTATTCTATCAAGTCAAAATCCTATTAAACATCAAGTAGTTTTCCCTAATAATCACAAAATGTGTCAGTATAGCAGTATAGTGAGTAACCAGAAGGGACCCGTCATCGTTCAAAAAACTCCTTTCATCCTTTCATCACCTTTCGTCATGTAAAATTTCCAAAAATTGAGCGTTAGTTAGTGTACCAACTTTTATGTTTTGTGAGAATATCGGATCATTCTGTGTTTAAGATTTTACTAACAAATGAATATATAGAAACAATAATTTTTTACATAACTACAGATTAATTAATCAAAAGTAAAACAACATAATTTTCAGTTCTGATGCTTAAGTGGCCTTTGAGTTTGTTCAGCTGTAAGGACAACAACCTTACCGTTGTACCATTTAGAAACGCGTGTAACATGTAAGAACATGTGAAGATATGATTGTGACAATAGTTTCTTTTTTGTCATTTATTGCTATGGAAAACCTATAGATATATAATTAACCCATATAAACCCATAGATATATAAATATAGATATATAAACCTATTTATATATTTATGGGAAAACCTTAATCAATCTAAATCAACTTTAATCAATCAACCTTAATCAATCAACCTTAATCAATCAACCTTAATCAATCAACCTTAATCAATCAATCTTAATCAATCAACCTTAATCAATCAACTTTAATCAATCAACCTTAATCAATCAATCTTAATCAATCAACCTTAATCAATCAACCTTAATCAATCAACTTTAATCAATCAACCTTAATCAATCAACCTTAATCAATCAACCTTAATCAATCAACCTTAATCAATCAACTTTAATCAATCAACCTTGATCAATCAACCTTAATCAATCAACTTTAATGAATCAACCTTAATCAATCAACCTTAATCAATCAACCTTAATCAATCAACTTTAATCAATCAACCTTAATCAATCAACTTTAATCAATCAACCTTAATCAATCAACCTTAATCAATCAACCTTAGTCAATCAACCTTAATCAATCAACCTTAATCAACCAACCTTAATCAATAGACCATAAAGAAATATGATTTCTGGCAAATTCAAAAGACTAATACTAGTCTAGCAAGCTGGTTTCTCTCCGTGTCTCTCCATGATGGAAATGCAGAAACTAAACATTCCCAGACTTCACACTCAGGTTCTCTAGTTACAAACCAGCAGCCAGACAAGCTTGTCAGTTTGTTATTTTACTTCAGTTTGTTATTTTACATGTACTTTACATGGAACTCTAGTCACCTTACAAAAAGTAAATGGTGATACTAGTGTACACTCTCATACAAGTATAAGACTGTATGTTCATAATGAACATATAGTTTGCACAATACTTGCCAGCTCAGCTTCGTAACAGTAACGTAACACCCGTAAATGGTATACATGTATAAACAGTGAAACTCAGCTAACTCGACTTTCGGGGGAGAAAGAAAGCGTTCGAGTTATCAGAGCATTCAAGTTATGAGAATACTGTTGCAAATGCATGTATTCATCAGTACATATACAAACTATATATAAATCAAAAGCATTGATTGCTCGTTGCAAGTTAAGGGGCCTCTCTCATGTAATGTTTCAACAATTTGTATCAGAAAGTATAAATATTTTTCTATTAGTTGCGATTCGTTTGTTTGTTTCAGGTGATGTGACTGCCAGGACGTTTGCAGATTAAAATAGGGAAAACGTGATCGCAGTTGAAACGCTCAGAAAAAAAGACATATTTTTCTTTTGAGCGTTTTAACAAAAAAAAATTTTTTACGATTTTTCTTTATCTGAAGTTTATCTGAAGGTTGCCTTGCTCTTCTTCTTGTTAAAATTTGATCTTTTGCAAACCTTTAGAAAAGTCTTTACCAAAAATATTTTGCCGATAGTGGTAATAATGGCGCCTAAGAACAACTAAAAGTTGATGTTTATCTCTATGGCTTAGAATAAAGTGCTATTCTAAAGCGATAACAACCGTCTCGGTAGCCGTGGGGCAAAAAACTGCTCGAGTTAACAAAGTTGATGTCGAGTTATCTAAAGCAATTTATCATTGCGTGGGAACGGACCAAACAAATCCGTTCCAGTTAACCATGTGTTCGAGCTATCCGAGGGCAAGTTATCCGAGTTTCACTGTATACATATATAACTTGTATCTACTTACCTTGACTGTATACATATATAACTTGTATTTACTTACCTTGACTGTATACATATATAACTTGTATCTACTTACCTTGACTTTGCTAATGATTTTATTGTAAAACTTGTATAAAACTTGTAGGTTATTAATGGAATTGCAAAAATGTTTATTTCTTTCATATTTCAATATGCATATATGCGGTCATATTTTCTATAATACGAGCAGTGAGCCTTGCTTTGCTGAATGTTATGAGTCTGAGGCCCATAATATTTCATAAAGCAATTTAATTACCGACAATACAATTTCTTCAATTTGATGGTTTCAAGCTAAACTACAAGATCAGAGTTTTATTATACTGTAGATAGATACAGCAGCATAATAGCAAAATGCTCCAAGTAGGTCCAAATGCTCTAAACAGCTTTCCTTAGTACCACTCTTTTATTCAGTTGGGGAATAAAACAGTCTGCACAGAAAATTTATTTTTATTTAACAATTACCCTTCTAACCTTTAACCTTTATATCATGAGAAAAGTGTTTTTTGTGCAGTTCAGTAAGATTAAATACATGTAAGTGTATAGAAGTTTATAAAAGATGCTGCTGTTGCGACAGAATCTCGATGTATTCAAAGTTGGGATGGATGATACTGGTACCTCTCAATACTGATACAAACATAAAAATGCGATATTAGACTTTCTTTATCCAATACTTTGTATGACCGAACAGAAAATAAGTGTAGAGACAATTCTTACTCTGGATAATACATTTATCATTTTAAAAAGTATTTAGCTTTTGCAGATTTACAGAAACAGGAAGTATGAGTGAAATGGTACGTTTGGAAACCAAATTTAAAAAATAACTAATAGAAAAAATTAAGCGTTTAAAAAATAATTTAAAACAAAAAAAATCGCCAAAAGGTAATATTAATTGATAATAGAAAGTACACATTTAGTGTGTGCAATGAAATTAACATTGTTTGGCAAACTGAAGTTCTTCAAACTGGCAGTGTTGAAAGCTTTTGCATAATATTTTTTACAATATTATTGTAAAAAATTATTCGCAATATTTTGCTATCGTCAGCATTTATTGAATGGAGACTTCTACATGCTTAAAAACACCAATCATGGCTCACCAGTTCTTCGTCTATAGCCTGTGTTTTGACATGGTATATACAAACAGTAACGAGGTTGTGTCGATAACATTTATATGTATAAAAGCACAGACAGTATGATGTTGAGGCAGATACAGCAATAGCACCTTACAATAATAAAACATAGCGCCAACATGATAGCCTTTGTATGAGATACAATAAGGAAAATGAATGCATGGAAAAATATACATGTATATACTGAAAAATATGTTAGAAAAATCTGCATGTGGTATAGCAAATCATGAAAAACATAGCACAACATAGCAATAACACAATGTTAGTTCAACGCAACACTCGCGGATAGACAACAGTTTTTGGTTTTCTGTCGGGTGTATAAACAAACGGTTTTCGATTTGTGCCTACTTTTGTGCAGGCAACGTACATCTGGTCATGGCTAAAGCAGAATGACAGTAAGTCGGTACCAGCTGCCTTTTATCTTCTCACCATTGCCTATTGCAACTCTCGGAGTACCTGTGCAAGCTCTGTAGTAGTAAGTTACAGTAGGCTGGAAAAACATTAGAAACTCAGCTGCTGAAGGAAATGAACATGTTTACTATCGTAAACAGCGGCAAATCCAACATTATTAAGTAGTGGAGGTGTGGCAATTCATAGACAATACAACATTGAATAAGAGGTACTTACATTTTGATGTAGAAATTTAGTAGGTGAGAACAGGGTTTTTCTCAGTGGCCACAAGAAACAAACGTTCACGGGACCTTCTCGGTACACGTTGGCAGTAAATATTAATTAAATGTAAATTACAACTCATTAATTTATTTTATTTAATGAGTAGCACATTTGTATAGCTGTATAGGCACCTTTGTATAGGCCTCAGAACTCAAGACGGTGCATTTTAACACAACAGCAATTTTGCTATTTAAAACGGAACAGTGCCGTTGACCACTCTAAAGAGGCGCACTAACCGGAGATTTTGGTTATTGCGCCGTAGCGGTGAAAGAAAACCCCCAGAATCGCCACACCCTTGTATAAGCCAGTTGGCTCAAATTATCAGAAAAAAGTAGCGGTTAATAGTTCGAAAGTACGGTATTTACTACTCATATTAACACAGTTGGCTTCGTATGACCGAATGGAAAAAAGAAAGACCGCTCTATAATTTACTTATTACTCATATCATATTAATTCAGTTCGCTTCGTACAACCGAAATTTGTACGACAAAAATTTGTACGCTCTATAAGATGAGCCAACACACACACATGCACGCACGCTTGCACGCTTGCACGTTTGCACGTTTGCACGCTTGCACGTTTGCACGCTTGCACGCTTGCACGCTTGCACGCTTGCACGCTTGCACGCTTGCACGCTTGCACGCTTGCACGCTTGCACGCTTGCACGCTTGCACGCTTGCACGCTTGCACGCTTGCACGCTTGCACGCTTGCACGCTTGCACGCTTGCACGCTTGCACGCTTGCACGCTTGCACGCTTGCAGATTGCCTTTTATATAGTAGATTACTATTTATTACATTCGCTTTGAGCTTGTTTCAACTTGACTTTGTTCAGTGTTCACCAAAGAAAGTTCCAGACTTCAGATTTCACGCTCTGTTCAAATGTGTTGATTGTAAATATACCCATTTCTATTTTTGGAAGCTTGTCATCACAAAATATGTATATGCTGTATATAGTTGAATTTGATGAGCAAGAGACTCTTTTGCTTACACTGATCTGATGTATATGCATTGTACATGGAGTTGAATTTGAAGTATTTTTATTTTGGTTTGTATTGACTAAAAGTAGCAGTTAAAGTATTACATTAAGTATTCTGCAGGAAAAGCAAAATTTATTTTCAGAAAAATCACACAAAAAAACTCAGTGTAATAAAAACTATTAGACTGCCATATTGACAATATTGAAGATTTATCAAAAAAGCATGCATCATGATGGTTCTCTCGGTGATTCTGGAAGTTAAATGCTTTGTATGACTTGTTTCTCCAAATATCTTGGGTTAAATTAAGTTTTTTTTTTCGGAATTGGTGCATTATCAAAAGAAAGATTTCTTGTTTATATAATAGAATATGAGCATTTGACCTTTTTGATGCCAATCTAATAAATATACTTTGTTATATGGCCAGTTAGTAAAATGAGTTTATACGATTGTTATACAAAGGTGTATATTGCAAACTGTTTCATTTTGTTAGTTTAAATTTATATTTTATTAGTATTCAATTTGAAATTGAAAAATCAAACTTAAAGCCAAAATTAAAAGAATAAATTCGAAACTACATATCAAATTTTCATAACTGTTAAATTTTATGAATGTTTATTTGCCAAGACTAAAATAATGTCTTTGGGACTAGAGAACTTTTTTTTGCTACAATAAATAATAGTTTAAAAATATAAAGTACTGTTAAGTATGAGTAGGACCACAACGCTTGTTACAAATCGCTCAAGTTTAGGATGTTAATAATTAACAATTTTTTTAAAATTTTAGTTTTCGTAAAATGTTAAATACAAGTTCTCAGACAGTAAGTGAAGTCTATTTTTGAATCAAAACTGTTTGCAAACTCTCAAATCTTCTTAATATTTACTATATCTACTATCTAATACCGCATTAAAATAAATGCAAAAGTAGACACTTGAGTTTTAAAAAAATTGGTGGCTTTTGAAGTATTAGTAGCGCCTTATTATCTAGCTGACTCAATAACAGGATGTGCTAAAATGGCTGCCCAGTAAATAGATTTTATTTCTTGAAAAAATCTCACGGCAGCAGACAGAGTATCTAACAAACTTGATTCGCAAATCTCTGTAGTGTCTGATTTGAGATAATAAAGAGAGTGATATTTGGCCATAAATGGCAAAGAGTACAACAACATTAATAGATGGTCCTATAACTACATGTATGTGCCTTTATTTGTTACACCTACATGTAGGTGCCTTTATTTGTTACACCTACATGTAGGTGCCTTTATTTGTTACACCTACATGTAGGTATGAGAGTGAAGACCAAAAAAAGGAATGGTTTTTTGTCGGTTATTATTGGTCATTGTATTATTGTATTGTTATTAGTTAATATTGGTTAATGGCATAGTTATTTTTTTGTTTTATGAGCAGAGGCCTACATACCGCAGACGATAAAAGATAATTCATGTTTAATAATAAAACAAGCTTTTAATTGTCTCATGGTTAGCCTCAGAAACCATAAAATGATAAGAATCATACAACGGCTGCCTTAAAAGGAATAAAGTTCTCTCTCTACAACGCACTGAATTGAAGGTACAGACATGAAGGTTATTGATGCTTCCTTACGTTGCTTCATTTTATTTTTGCGTATTTACAGCTTGACAATAAATATTTATGTATAAACTAGATAATAAATAGTCTGTAGAATGTATACTTCTTCAGATTAAATAATTTTCTTATCAGTTTTTCTTGTTTCACAGAAAATGGTCGTAAGGCACAGCCTTCATTAACAGTTCGTGTCGCTCGGTTAGTGGTGGATGATGAACAAATGTCTCGCCTGGTTCTGTTCTCAAACTTGTTTCCAATTCAAGTTCGTTTAGAAAGTGTCTGGGTAGGCATGGTTTCAGCGATAGAATATTTAAGATTTGTCTAAAAAGAAGAAAAACTATGAGATGCAATTGATACCATGCAACTGTTAAGAAATCTATTTCACATTTGGTGCAGCTAGTTGTGTTCGACTTGGAGCAAGTCACTAGCATGCAGCTGTGCATATTGAATAGTTAAATCTCGCATCAAATCATAAAACTTTGATTACACAAGAACTTAAATTTAGGATTTTTTGTAAATTAATTGAATGTATTGCAAGTCATTAGACATCAAGACTAGCCATTGTTGGTCTGAGTCAGAATGTTATGTAGAGTTTCTGTAAAATTGTTTGAGTTGCAATAATGACCACTACATTTGCCTATTTAGGAATGCTGTTAGGATCGTCTCTTGTGAAATAAAACAAAAATTGACACAGGTAAAAACCATTGTTGTATTAGTTTGTTGTATTGTTTTTATTAGTTTTAGTGAAGGTTGACAGTGACTGTAGTGAGAGCAGTAGTGGTTTACTGGTCTAGAACTCCTGACCTGCAATAGTGACTGTAGTGAGAGCAGTAGTGGTCTACTGGTCTAGAACTCCAGACCTGCAACAGTGACTGTAGTGAGAGCAGTAGTGGTCTACTGGTCTAGAACTCCAGACCTGCAACAGTGACTGTAGTGAGAGCAGTAGTGGTCTACCAGTCTAGAACTCCTGACCAGCAAACAACTGGTTGGGTTCAATTCCTAAAGAGTCCACTTGTGGTGACAGGAATGACATCCAACCTCAAATTACTTTCTGCAACTGGGCATGTCTCCAGTCACCGAGGTTCTTCTGTCACCGGATTAAGAAATGTCCAGACAAGATCAGAGAGCCATTGTTCGTAACAACACTCACAGCCTCTGCTAAGCAGACCTCACACTCATTCTTCCATTGTTTATTAACACATCTGGAGTTACTAAGCCTACAGCCTGTCACATTTTTTATATTTCAAGTAGTCTTATATTAATAGTTCATGAAGGGATTTACTGCTTGGATTGGTTATATCAACTAGGTCATGCAAGATATATCTGCAACAGAGCAAATAAATCACTGTTTTATTAATTGGTAAATCCTAAATTTCGGTTACAGTATATAATAATAATAGTAATAATATATAAAAATATATAACACTGTGTAATAATGTATAGTATATATTATTACATAAACTAAATTATGATATCATTATATATATTATATGGGATGTTCTATATAATAATACATATAGTGTAATAATATTACGCTATGTGTATTTTAGCCAATAATATTACACTATGTGTATTTTAGCCAATAATATTACGCTATGTGTATTTTAGCCAATAAAATTACACTAGGTGTATGCTAGTCAATAATATTACACTATATGTATTCTAGCCAAAGATATTACACTATGTGTGATTTAGCCAATAGTACTACATTATGCGCATGCTAGTCAATAATATTGCAGCATATTTACTCTAACCAATAATGCTGTATGTAAATTCTGTGAGCCAAACTGCAGTAGCCAATGTTCAAAGTTATTCCATCAAACGAAATCCACTGACCAATAGAAGCAACCTGGATGCTTATGAAAAGTCAATCCATTAAAAAACCTGCTCGTCGAATAGAGCAAGTAAATGTAGTTTGTTATGTTACAGCTGCACACCCTCTACCTACACCCACTACTTACACCCACTACTTATGCCTACTACTTACCCCCACTATCTACACCCTTTACTTACACCTACTATGTACATCCACCACTTACACCCGCTATTTACATCCCTTATTTACACCCGCTATTTACATCCCTTATTTACACCCGCTACTCATACCCCTTATATACACCCACCACTTACACCTACTGTTTACTCCCACTACTCACAGCCACTGCTTACACCCACTATTTACACCCATTACTCACACCCACTGCTTACACCCACTACTTACACCCACTACTTACACCCACTACTTACACCCACTACTTATACCCACTACTTACACCCACTACTTATGCCCACTACTTACACCCACTACTTATGCCCACTACTTACACCCACTACTTACACCCTTTAATTACACCCACTACTTACACCCACCACTTACACCCACTACTTACACCCACTACTTACACCCATTACTTACACCCATTACTTACACCCACTACTTACACCCACCACTTACACCCACTACTTACACCCACTACTTACACCCACTACTTACACCCACTACTTACACCCATTACTTACACCCATTACTTGCGAAAGAGGTATCAATTCTTTGTATGATCAGCAGAGATTGATATTGACCAAGCTAGTTTAATCGATATAAATGTTTGCCAGAGGCTGACCAATGGCCAACAATGTGGCTTCTTAATGCATTCGCCAAATTCAGCTGATGGTGAGAACTCGTCCAACAAACATTTTATGTCAAATATTTACAGCGTAGCAATAATTAGGTTAGAAAAATGGTAACGCTTGCTGTCTGCTTATTTTTCTGTATGTCTGGTACAAGAAGATTTTGTGGGATATTTTGGTGTCATTGTATAATTGTGATTCTAAACTGTTTTAGATCTACCGGCAATGCAAAAGCCTTTTACATGTATATGCAATATTTAAAAATTATATACTTTAAAAAGCAACCAACGCAAATACAGAAAACTAAGATATTGCGAAGCTCAGAGTTGTTGAAAATAACTATCTATATCCTATATTGTAAAGGTTTTGTGCCACCCTTACTTTCCTCCACTAGTACAAGACTCAGTGCATGAGTTTATACATATATTTCTGCTCAGTTCATAAAAGTACAAGAACAATCAAGGACAGACAATGAACAGGTCCAGAACCACTCTGCTCTCTAGCACAAATGTTCAGGCTTATATAGCGGGTAGGCCCCGCCTCCCGTTCTACTTGACTGGGATTGACTGACTCGGCTTTGGCTTGGCTGTACTCGGCTTGGCTTGGCTCTACTCAACTTGCCTTGGCTTGGCTCTGACTGGCTTAACTCTCACCTCATTATTCTGCCTTACTGAGCAAAGCCCTGCTTACAGCCAGGTGCCGGTAATCTACGCAGAAGCGTCACTTCCCATCTTTTTTTTCGGACAAGCACCACAGGGGAGCTCCAAGCCCCTCCAGCTGGCTCTATAAGCCTTCTCTTGAGTAGGCCTTCTCTTGAGCCTTCTCTTGAGTAGGCTCAAGAGAAGGCTTATGGAAAGTTATGGCTTATGGCTTAACAGAGTTCAAATTCGAGAGAACGTTGTTGGGCCATGAAGAATGTCATACTCAAAATGGCTTCCTCACTCAGGCCATTGACTTTGAAAACTTCTTCCGCCTTCACATCCCTCAGACGAATTGGCAATCAGATTATTCCATTGAAGGGGAGCGATGTCCCGTCAGCCAGTAGGCCATGGCTGTTGCTCTCTTCGAGCTGGGTGCGTACGGCTTTAGTTAGTCAGCCAAAGGCCTGTTTATTTAGCAGGTTTGTGGTACACGCCGTGTCCAGAAGAAACTGGATGGGCTGCCTCTCTACTTTTCCTGGAAGGAAATAGCTAGTAGAGTGAGGTCAGTTGAGGGCTTGCGCCAGAGCGGTGTCCTTCATGACATATTCTGCGAGACTTGGAGTACCCTATCCTCGCAACGAGGGAAAGTTAGTCTTTAGGGCCGCCCCTTGTTCAGGGTTGACCCGTCACTGCTCCTAAATTGGAAAATTTACTTACCCTGCCCCTTTTAAGGCATCCTTCTGACTATCCCGTCCTTTGGGGTGGTCCTCGGTGTTTTGGGTGAAGTAGATTTGGTAGTCACCCTCCTACGTTTCTGGTTACGTCCTTGCCGCTTGCTCAGGGTGGTGTAAGCAGCATCCGAGATTGGACAAGCGTCGGGGCTGGCCTCACTCAAAGACTAGTAATAATTTTGCGTCTCCACAGGCTTTTTCTGTGCATGAAATTCCTGCGGTCTAGTCTTTGCAGGTTGAGACCATTCGTCAGCGTTCACCAATCCCATGTGACTTTGGTACGTCTCCGGGGTTGTTTGGCCTTGGCACAGTCAGTAGCCAGAGCTACTGCTGTGACTTCCCCTCGTTTCTCAAAGCCAGTTTTGAGTAGTGGGGGCAGTTCTTCTGACTGTGTCTTGGCCGGCCACAACCCCAGCAATGGGTAGCTGGCTAGCTACCTTTCTCGGTCTGTGTGTGAACTCACTTCTGGAGTTGTTCCACTTTCTCCGTAAATATTGGACTAGCCGGGCTAGTTGACCAATGATGTCAGTTTCAGCCAAGTTTACCTGACCAGGGGGTTCCCCTCCCAAGGCTCGCACTGACAATTTGGCCGGTTTGCGTTCCCTTCTTTGAATCTGGATGTAGTCATTCCCAGCCCATACAGCGTCGGCAAGCGTGGGCGTATGCACAGCCAACAAGTGGCACTGCAGGGCAGGATCTTCTAGTGAAACTAAAAATTGTCTCTATGGCTATGTTGTTTTAGTGAGGGTTCGAGAGGTCTAAGAACGCAATGTGTACCAGCTTCTCCACCTCTATGGATGCTCCTGGAGTGACGTTCCTTCCTCTCATCTAAGGGCGTTAAGCTGACTTAGTGCCTGTCTGGCAGATAGCCCGAATTTTGCCCAGAGGGCATTGAAGATAGCCTTCTGGTCCTCAGCCCGTCCACAGTCGTCAGCCTGTTTGCCCAGTGCTTCTCGTAGGTGCAACATCAATGCTTCTTCTGTTCACTGGTTGGCGTCGGCTGCTTCAAGAAAACAGGCAATAAAATATTCTACATCCCCTTTTCTTGTGCACTGGAGAGTCTTGAAGCGTGGCGCTGGTTCCTGAGCCCTTGGCATTAATAACACCCATTCTAGTGCTTCGACTAGTTGGTCGGGTCTAGAGACGGCGCTTTGTGCCCTTCTATTGGCCGTGTTTGGGGCTTTCAGTAGGTTTCTGGTCCTTTTCCAGAGCAGTACATTTACTGAGTCCACGGCCGTTGGTTATTTTCAGGATTTCTTCCTGTTGCCACAAAGTTCCTCCAGTAAGAGCAGTGCTGCCGTTTTTCAGGCAGGCCCTATCAGAGCTTTCAGTAGGTTTCTGCTCCTAGAGCTGTTCATCTACTGAGCCCGTTGCTGCAGGGTTTCACACATTTCTCTCAGGGTTTCTTCCTGTTGCCAAGAAGTTTGTTAGATTGCCATCATAAAGCTTAAGTCAAGCTAACTTTGCGCTATTTATTCTAATATAGCTAAATATTCTAATACAAGTAATGCTTTTGTTTAGCTATTTATTACATAGCTATAGCTCAGGTTTATATAAACTAGGTCTGGAAGGCAACAGTGCAATACATACTATGAGAGTGAATAAACCACATCTTGTGCTATTATTCATACAGGTAACATTTATTACTGTTATACTTTTCTTGTTGTCTCTACATGTTAATGCAATACATACTATGAGAGTGAATAAACCACATCTTGTGCTATTATTCATACAGGAACATAACAGAAGTTATTGGCGACAAGGATGGGATATTCTTGAGCAGTACAACTGAGATTCTTACAAGAATATAACCTGGGACCTATACAGCATTTTCAGTGTATACAAGTATGTCTTCGGAAGTGGATAAGTTAATTGAAGTAATTACAGCTCAAAACCAAAGAATGGAGGAGCAACAAAAAGCTCATCAAAAACAACAAAAAGCTTATCTGGAAGAAAATAAGAAACTCATGGAACTACTGGTGAAAGGTCAAACCGAGACAGCAGCTAAGCTAGCACCACCGGCAGCCTTACCCAAGTTTTCAGAGTATGATCCAGCTACCGAACTATTGACTGATTACATGAATCGATATGACACTTTTGTAGCAGCTCACTCAACACCTGAAAAGAGAAAAGCTAACATGTTCTTAATTAATCGGTCACCTGTTCTCTACAAACAGATCAGCAACATGGCTGACCAACTGGAGACTCCAAAACTTATAAATGAAGTCACCATGGAGGAAATAGATCATTTCTTAAAAGAACAATATGATCCTACATGATTTTTAGTATGCGAGCGTTATAAAAGGAGTACTATGAAGTACTGGTGTTCTGGAGTACTATGAAAAGGAAACCTGGAGAAACTATTCATAAATTAGCAAATAGAATTAGACAGGAAGCGACCACATGAGACTTTTCTAATATTGATGATCCATTAGATGAAGCTATGAGAACACGGTTTGTCTGCTCAGTAAATAATGAAGCAGTTCTCAAAGCACTGTTCAAAGTAAAAGAAACTGAGCTATCTTTTAAAAGAGCTATTGAAATTGCGACAGAAACAAAAGATGCAGCCAAGATAGCCAAGGAAACCGTATATGGAGAGCAACAAAAAGCCAACAAGGTACAACCAGATCATAGAACTAAGACACCAACAGGAACTTCAAACTACAAAGAAGCAAGACAGAGAACTTTCAATTGCTACAGATGCAATAAAACTACACATACTGCTAAGGAATGTCCATACAGATCTGCTACATGTATTTTTTGCCAGAAGTTAGGACATCTAGGAGTTGCCTGCCGAAAAATAAAAGCAATTACTAATAAAAGGCCTATAGCACAGAAATCTACACCAAAACAACAGCTTAAAACTATTCGAAGAATACATATGGAACAACTTCAAAAGAGTATTGAGATAGAGGAACAAATCGTAGAAATGGAGTTAGATACAGGAGCCTGTGACAACTTCATCACTGAGGAAGTCTGGTGTAAACTGGGAAAACTTGTACTCTCTACAACAACGATATATATATTTCTGCTTAGTTCATAAGAGTGCAAGAATAATCAAGCACAGGCAATGAACAGGCCCAGAACAGCTCTGCTCTCTAGCACAAATGTTCAGGCTTATATAGCGGGTAGGCCTGCTTCTCGTTCTACTTGGTTGGTCTTGACTGGCTCGGCTTTGGCTTGACTTGGCTCTACTCGGCTCGCCTTGGCTCTACTCAGCTGGCTCGGCTTGGCTTGGCTCGGATTGGCTTAACTTTCACCTCGTTATTCTGCCTGACTGAGCACAACCCGGCTCATCTTAGCCCTAGGCTCAGCTCTCAGTGGATCACATTCCACAACAATATAATGAACTTGTAATACTCACATTCCACAACAATAATATCTTGTAATCTTGAAACCATCACATCGAAGAAATAGTATAGGCAGTACATGTACTTTAGGTGTTTCATAGAAAGCTGCCTTGCGCTGGTGTAGCACCTCTGACATTCAGCTTGGGGGTTGACGCTACTTCTTGCAGCACTAGACTGCATTCCAAAGTTGTTAAAGAATCTACACTGTAGTAAGTGATGTTCCGTGATGTTAACAACTTCTTGTGTTAGGAAAGATTAAGTGTGAAAACACGCTAGGTGATATTTAATACAATGTTGCGCTGTGTGGTGCTAATTTGCGCAAGCACTTGCTCAGCAAGCTCTTGCAAAGCGATGACGCTAAGCATTCTCTATCCCAACTTAATCGGGCGCGAGATCTGTTTTGATTGGTTGGTTTTTTCCAGAACGCAGTTTTAAACTTTTTAACTTTTTTAAATGATAAACTTTTTTTATCAATGTTCGCCAACGTGCAACCACATCATTTTGCAAATTTTTTATCATTGAAACATCATCAAAATAAACACTGAATTTTTCATAAATTTAATAAGAGCACTCTCAGTTCTGTACAACACAACACACAAAAAATTAAAAATAAACCAACATTTGGACTTTAATTGTTGTGCAGAATGAAGATTGTGAGAATATATATTGCTGTTAATAATACAATAATCTTTTTTTTTATGTCTTTATGTAGTGTACAAGCCGTGAAAGTGAAATAGGCCTAATTACAAAATCGGAAGTTGTTTATGCCGTTGCCTAAAAGGCGGCATATTGACCTAAAGCTATTAACAACTCCGAAGAAACTATTGGTATGGAATTTTATTGGCAGTTTGTGAGCGTGCCCTTGTTATCGTTTGCTGGTGAGTCACTCAAGTGTGTTTTGACTCGAGAATCTGTCTCGTGTTTACTTCATGGACAATCGTCTTCAACGAATGCGTTCATGGATTTGTGTCATTAACTATATACGTTGAAAATGAACAATATGGCGAATGTATTTGGGAGTACTTACTGAAACCAAATTTAAACTTGTACATTTTGGTGCGGATTTTGTAAACAATACAGCCTATAAAGGCATCACCAACCCGTGTTTTGGTGGTATGGCATCAATAGTTGAGAGGGCTTGTCTCGGGCTAGCAAACTTCGCTCCCTCACTGACATGAATCGTCACCCGGCAAGTGTTTATAGGATGCAAGTTGACAGCAGCAACCATTGCTCCCAGCCAATCAGGGTCTCTCACTGTGAATACTCTTACCAGGCGATCATCCGTATCGAGCTACAGTAAAGTAACCTGATGAATGGCTGGAAAAGGCTTGTATTAAAGTAAATACATCGTAAATTTCAATTTCAATTTTAATTTCGACTTTTATACAAGCCATGGAAGGTTAGACTTTTTTGATCAGAAGCTTTATAATGTCTGAGTCTTCTTCAATACAAATACTCATACAAATACAGCAGCTTACAACTCGTAGCTTACAAACAATTCCAAACCTTTATTATTATAAGATTCGTGTCTGTCCAGTTGTCTGAAACCATGCTTAGAGATTAGGAAAAAATATTACTTTCAATGAGATTTGAACTTGTGAAATGCGGCTTTGCAGACTGACACTCTACAGCCTGCACCAATCAACTGCTTTGACATACTTTAGAATACTTGTGCAATTAGCTATTACACCTCAAAACTTTGCATGGCGCACCGAGCTACCAGGGTAGCAGTTTTCACTATACTAAAAGTCGTGTCTATTTAATCGTCCAGAGCCATGGTTAGAGGCTGAAAAAATATTGAATAATGCTGGATTCAAACTTAAAATTTCCAGCCTTTTCTCACATGCTCAGCAACAACCAATCACCTTGCGACATTCCAGAATAATTATAGATATTACACCTGACTATTTCTCCTGACACACTAGACCGCAAGTGCAATACTTTATAGCAACAAAGATAATAATAAGGTATAATAATTGCTGCTACTATAATATTATAACTGTACATACATAATGGGCTGGTTAACTCTGACCCTGTAGCCTACTTGATACAAACTGCACAAGCTTTATTCATAGGAGAATTTTTTATCAGGCAAGACAATAAGTAATAGGCTCAGTTTGGCTGCTTGGGTGCAGAATGAGAATTTAGAGTCATCCATTATTGGTCAATTCTTGTTCTGCGTAAATGATCCGTGTTCTCACCAGATTATTTTTAATTAGAGTTACAATAAGTACAAAAAGCACCTGCTTACTCGTGTCAGTTTCATCATTTAAAAGAGAGCACAGAAAGCGCTCAGTTATTCAGTTCTACCACATGTTGATATCTCTAGATCACACACAAAACGAAATGTTTATCTCTTGCTGCTGGCTGCCTTAGCAAGCGCATTTTTGTACATTTTATACAAGCACGAAATCACAGTGTTTCCATTTTTTAAACGGGTTTGAAGCAAATCGAAATCACATTGTCACATCGCACTTGTCTTTCCAAGATCTGCAATATTTTCTTCAAACACAACTGGTTAATGCACACAAACCCAGCATTATAGGCTGTTTAATGTACAGAACAGTGCACTATTTTCAATGTACAGCACACAATTTCAATTTCCGGACATGCCATGTTGTACTGTGTTTAGTTTGATCAGAATTACACTGTCATATTATTGTTGTTCTTCATACAATGCGATTTAGCTATGTCTTGCGTGAACATTAATATTAAAATTCACCTGGCAACAGCATCCACAGTTTCAAGCAGAAAATTACAACTCACAGTAGTCGAGGTTAGAGATCAATGGATACATTTAAAATAGAAACTCTGTTGCTCGATATATTACATACATATATATTACATACATATATATTACATACATATATATTACATACATGAGCATGAAGTATCACAATAACACAGTACATATTCAGTTCACAAAATGCTCACCAAGTAGCCACCACTACGAAGACATAGATATGACCCCATTTTCTGGACTGTTTTACACTTTTACATTTATTTAAACTGCGTATTCTCACAGTCTCATGTGCTGTGAGGGAAGCTCAAGTGACATGAAAATGCACTGAGCATAGTATGCGCACATTAATTCAAAATTACAGTCAGCTGATTGGTTGGAGCAGGTGATGGATAGCCAAGCTGAATGTCGTGAGTTCTAATTTTGTTTGAGGTATTTTATTACCTAAACCTCTAACCATGGCTTTGGACAGACTGACTGATGGACACAGTTTTCATTAGGATGATAAATCAATAAACCAACTAAAAAGGAGTGGTTCGATACGTTACTCAATAATGTTTTATTTACTTGAAAATAAAAAC